>NC_073227.2:55030000-55240000 GCF_029281585.2 Gorilla gorilla gorilla
GAATATTCCAACTTTTTTTTACTCATCTACTATCTCAGTTCCTTCTTCTTTCTGGGAGAATTATCTGTTCATCAATATTTAAATATTTCTTTCTCTATCCTGTGCCTTTTCTTTATCAGAAAAAGTATAGCAAAACAGTTGATAATATTGAGTTTTGATTTTGACTTTGTGGGCTTGAACTCTGGTCTTGTTATATCTAAGCTATGTGACCCACTACAAGTTACTTTTCCCATCTGCTCCTCCTTTTAAGAAATCAAAAAAATAATAATATTACCAGAGCTTAGATATGTTAGTTATGAATGACTTACTATACAAAAAAGACTTAAAACAGGGCCTGGAACAGAGTAAGCACTCAATAAATTAGAGATTTTATTTTTAATTCCTAATTCCTAGTAAAGAATTATGGCTTATTTAAAATATCTTCTTTTTGTTTCATCAAAATTGATAAGCCTCATGGCTCCTCCTCTAACTCATAATTAGTTTCTGTATCCCTTGTCTGCAGCTTCAGAATAATTTATTTTAACAATTGCTTTAAATTTCACAGCACTGTACTTAAAAATTGGAGAATATTTTATTTTACTGGTTTATTTGCTTCTCACTTTATTTTGTGTGTTAATTACTTCTTTCCTGTATTAATGCTTTGTTTTCCTATAGTAATCCTTATGTATTTCTTGCTAAAAGGATCCAATGGGGCAAAATGTTCCTAGTCCTTTTATGTCTAAAAATGATTTTATAGTGCCAACACAATTGAATGTTAGTTTTTTAGAGTATGAAATTAGCACTTCAAAGTCATTTTTCCTCAGAATTTTAAAAACATTGCTTCATTGTTTCTGGTACTAATTTTACTGGCCAAAAGAATGACAAATTATTCTTTTTTCTATGTAGATAATATGATTTATTTTTCTCAAGAGTGTTTTAGATGTTTTTCTTTATCCATGATGTTCCAAAATTTCATCAGAATATGACTAATTAATGCTGTTTAACATTCAATCACGTCAGAGAAATGCAAATCAAAATGACAATGAGATGTCATCTCGCCCCAGTTAAAATAGCTTAGATCCAAAAGACAGGCAATAACAAACGCTGGTAAGGATGTGGAGAAAAGAGAACACTTGTACACTGTTGGTGAGAATGTAAATTAGTACAATTACTATGGAGAACAGTTTGGAGGTTCCTCAAAAAACTAAAAATTGAGCTACCATATGATCCAGCAATCCCATTGCTAGGTATTTATCCAAAAGAAAGAAAATCAGTATATCAAAGAGATATCTCCACTTCTATGTTTGCTGCAGCACTGTTTACAATAGCTAAGGTTTGGAAGCAACCTAAGAGTCCATGAACAGATGAATGGATAAAGAAAATGTGGTACATATACACAACGGAGCACTATTCAGCCATAAAAAAGAATGAGAGCCAATCATTTGCAACGACATGGATGGCACTGGAGACCATTATGTTAAGTGAAATAATCCAGGGACAGAAAGACAAACATCACATGTTCTCACTTATTTGTGGGATCCGAAAATCAAAGCAATTGAACTCATGGACATAGAGAGTAGAAGGATGGTTACCAGAGACTGGGAAGAGTAGTGGGGGGCCTGAGGGGAAGCTGGGATTCGTTAACGGATACAAAAACAGAAAGAATGAATGAGACTTACTATTTGATAGCGAATAAGGAGACTGTAGGCAATAATAACTTAAATGTACATTTTAAAATAACTTAAAGAGTGGTATTGGGCTGTTTGTAACTCAAAGGATTAATGCTTGAGGGGATAAATATCCCTTTCTGCATCATTCTTATTTTCTTTATAAAGTTTTATCTTTCTATTTTTGTTTTTTGGTTATGTGTGTTTTTATTAAAATTGCCATTTTCAAGTCTTATTAAAGTTTGGTCATTTCACGATTATTGACAAAAGAACTGGAGTATGCAGTTTGTTTATAGGTATATCTTTTGGTTTAAAAATAACATACATTCCTGTAGAATTTGGAAAGAAATATGTAAAAGTATAAAAGAAGAAAAAATAACTGCAGCCATTAGCATTCAGAAATAATAGATGAAAATGGTTAATTTTTTTCTATTCGTTTCATATAATTATAAATGTGGGATTTCACATGTGTAAATAATCACAATAAATGTGATGATTTCACATTGCATGACCATATCAAACATCTCGTGTACCCCACAGGTATATACACTTGCTGTCTACCAACACAAATTAAAAACAGAAAAATGAAAAAAATTGAGTAAGGGTGTAAACTAATAACTGTTGTTATTCTGGGAACATTACTTTTAAAAATTATTTCCTCCCCTTCTTTTTCTCTGTTCTTTTCTTATGTACCTCTTGTTAGATTTTCTGGATCGTTTTCAATGTATCTTTACCTTTTGCAATGCCATCTAGATTGTTATTTGTTTCTATTATCTAGCTAACTAATAAAATCTTCTACTGTGCCATTCAACCCATTTATGGAATTTCATTTTAAAATTTACAATTACATTTCAATTTCATAAATCTTAGTTTTTGTTGTTGTTGATTTTTTGTTTTCTCCTAGTAGTTTGTTCTTCTTGTTGTGTACTCTTGGATGCTTTTATACTTGTTTTAAAGTAGTTTTACTTTCCATGGGATTTAATTTTCTGCTTCTGGAATTTACTTCCTATACTTCATGATATTGATTTTTCTTAAAGGCTTGCTGACTTTTTATTATATGTCCCTATTTTTATGTGAGGGTTCATATTGAAAAGTATTTTATTTCTTAAGCACAAATTAAAACCATTCCATGACTACGGCTAATACATTTCTAATGACAGGAAGGGAAAGAAATTTGCAATCCCCCAAATCCTCCATCCGATATTTATTCAGCTTTAGTATGTAGTAGCAGTGACATGCGACCGAAGAAAATATTTGTTGTTTAAAATGCTGGATGGTTTAAGTTTTATCTCTCACAGAGAGGATAGTTTTATTTTTAAAATTTTTTATTTCCATACTTTTTTGGGGAAGAAGTGGCATTGGTTATATGGATAAGTTCCTTAGTGATGATTTGTGAGATTTTGGTGCACCCATCACCCGAGCAGTATACACTGAACCCATTTGTAGTCTTTTATCCCATACCGCCTTCTGACCCTTTCCTTCTGAATCCCCAAAGTTCACTGTGTCATTCTTATGCCCTTGCATCCTCATAGCTTAGCTCCCACTTATGAGCGAAAACATATAATGTTTGGTTTTCCATTCCTGAGTTACTTCACTTAGAATAATAGTCTCCAATTCCAGCCATGTTGCTGTGAATGCCATTAATTCATTCCTTTTTATGGCTGAGTAGTATTCCATCATATATACATATATATATATATATGTTATTTGTTTTTATTATCTAGCTAACTAATAAAATCTTCTACTGTGCCATTCAACCCATTTATGGAATGTCATTTTAAAATTTACAATTACATTTCAATTTCATAAATCCATATATATATAGCATATATATAGCATGTATATCACATATATATCATATATATCACATATATATCGTATATATCACATATATATCATATATATATATGTATCTCACAATTTTTTTATCCTCTCATTGATTGATGCGTATTTGGGTTGGCTCCACATTTTTGGAATTGCAAATTCTGCTTCTATAAACATGCGTGTGCAAGTATCTTTTTCATATACTGATTTATTTTCCTCTGGGTAGATACCCAGTAGTGGGATTGCTTGATCAAATGGTAGTTCTATTTTAGTTCTTTTAGGAATCGCCACACTGTTTTCCATAGTGGTTGTACTAGTTTACATTCCCACCAGCAGTGTTGAAGTGTTCCCTTTTCTGCATCCATGCCAGTATCTATTATTTTTTGATTATGGCCATTCTTGCAGGAGTAAGGCGGTATTGTATTGTGATTTCAATTTGCATTTCAGGGAGAGGATAGTTTTATAAATTTGATTTTTTTTCCACAGAAAGTAATTAGATTATTTCTTAATTAATTACTGTCACTATGTCATATTCTCAGTCCAGGTTTTTCTAAATTTTTCTTTAAATCTACCTTAAAATAACTTTAATGACAACAAAATAAAAATGACAGATTAGCAATGTTCTTATCTCAGTTAATTAATGAAGAATATGTATTTAACATGAGGCAGAGTAAAAGAAGTTTTTTTTCCCAAACAAATCCCCAGATTTCTTTTGCTAATCTTGTCTTGCTTAGCTATAAATTGGAAACATACCTCTCACCATCTTACTCCATTCCTATCCTCTTCTCATTATCCCCTCTCCTCTCACCACTGCAAACATAATTTTGTTCAATTCTGCTTTTACTACTTCCATTTTTTTTGTAATGCCATCAGCTTTAAAACTCAAAGCCTTTACTTGTGCTTTCCACCTGTTCTAACTCCTCCCAAATTCTCAACTTGGTGAATTTCAAGATCTAGCAGAAAGTTTCAACTCTATTGAGGTGTCTTGCCTGATATTCCAAGGCAAGAAAAAATGTTTTTGCTGGGCGCAATGGCAGCTACTCTGAAGGCCGAGGTGGGAGGATCTCTTGAATTCAGGAAGTTTGAGATCAGCTTAGGCAACATAGTGAGACCTTAGTGTAAAAATAAATAAATAAATAAAAAGTCCTTTTCACGTTTCTAGCATTTTTTATTATATATTGGTGATTTGGGTGCCCTTGCCCCAACAGTTTGTATCACTTATTGTTGCATAGTTCTAAAAATGTTTTTAAATACACTCACGAATAAATGAATTAGCGCAAAGGTTATGTGTTCAGCTGGAAAGTGTTCACCAGATAATCACCGGGTTGTTTGTTTTGTTCTCCAGTTAATATCAGGCACTAAATATTTATTTTATAAAAGAAGATAAAAATTATAGTTTCTACTAAACAACAACAGTAAACAGTAAAATCTATTTTACTATAAAATATGTAAAAACACATTAACACAGATATAAATGGCAACACTTTTTAAATGATGCTCTACAAACAATATATTACTGGTAACAGGCTTAATAGTCCTCATTCTCTGTGACTTTTCCTGACCCACAGCATTACAGGGACCAACTAGAGGGCACAACACTGCAAATCAGGATTTGCAGAGTATCCTTCTTAAGATTCTACTTGGATAGCTTGGTCTTCTGTACTCAAATAAAAATTCTTTACGTAATTTGGGCTTCTTCTAAAATATAAATCACTAATAACATACGTTAAACCCTAAATGCATTTAATTATACAGGAGAAGTTGCAAAAGCATTTAATTATCTCAGTAGAGGTTAAAATATATTTTATGCTGGCAACATTTTTCATAATTAATAACGTACTAGAAAAGAATGTAAACTGTCATTAGACTATTTGAATTTGAATTTTGTCTCTCATTTTTTGTTTGACCTTGGATAAGTTACTTTCTGTGTTTAAGTGTCTTCATCTTTAAAACAGAACTAATTATATATCCCTACCTCTTAAGATATTATGAACACTAGATATGTCAAGTGTTTAAAATACTGCTGATAAATAATAAGCCTATTAAAATGTTAACTATTCTTATTAATGCAATGGTAACATTTTAATAAAAGTAATGGCTTAGAACATCTCTTTATTAGTAAGATAAAGCGTACATTTTGAAACAAAATATCATATTTATTTGGCTAGAATTATACCTGAAAGGAGCAATGAATATCCTTATTATCACCACAATTTATCAAACAGTAAAAATATCATAAATAATAATTTGAGAAGACATTCCAGTAAGTATAAACCTAGAAAAAATTGCAATATGAATTTTTAAATATAATATGAAAATTGTTACATAACAGGAAGTAAAAATAAAAAGAGGTAAAAATATACTTGGCTTATTACATGATGCAAGTTTTATTCTCAAAGGTCCATGCTATAATATATAAATAAAAAGAGCTGAAAAATGCAAAGTGAAAAATGCATTTTCATATAGCTAAAATATATTAAGTAGCTGGCTATTAATATAACCTGAAACACAAGAATTTTTTTTTTAAAGAAAATAATATATCCCTAGAGGATAAATTGATATGCAAAAAGTGAAGTGGTACCATTCCTATTAACACAGGTTAAAATGACTTCTTAAGTT
This sequence comes from Gorilla gorilla gorilla, assembly GCF_029281585.2. Taxonomy (NCBI): domain Eukaryota; kingdom Metazoa; phylum Chordata; class Mammalia; order Primates; family Hominidae; genus Gorilla; species Gorilla gorilla. Next base: position 55,036,090 of record NC_073227.2, read on the forward strand.
AATTAGAATATTTAATGCAATATAAAAATAACATGAGATTTTTAGATTGTATTAAATTAATGCTATATTTAAGCTAGAAAATAAAGTATGTAAACATAACAAAGGATATGTAAATATCTTGAAAAGCAAAAATGGTGTTGCTGCCTTATCAAAATTCATACTTTACTAACAATGAGTGATTATAATAAAATTATATCATATTAGGTTAAATCAGAAAAACTGATCAATTGAACAGAAGGCAAATGCCACCAATACATGCATCCAATAACATATTATATTACTAGTAGTACTACAAATCATCCTTAAAATAAATTGTGGCAATTTATACTGTCCCCAAAGTATATGAAATTGTATTTTTACACAGCTTCCATGATACTTAAGGTTAAACTATTTTAAACTAGCAAACCAACAAGTGAAAATGGTACTTCATATCTATTTTAAAAATTGTATTCATTTGATTACTATTGAGCTTGAAACTTTACAATATATTTATTGGTCACTTAATTATTTTTTAAAATATTTTGTATTTTTAAAAAAATTTTGCAGGTACATACTAGGTATGTATGTTTATGGGGTACATGAGATGTTTTGATATAGATATGTAACGTGAAATAAGCACATCATAAAGAATGAGGTATCCATCCCCTTAAGCACTTATCCTTGAAATTACAAACAATCCAAATACACTCTTTATGTTATTTTAAAATGTACAATTAAGTTACTGACTACAGTCACCCTACTCTGCTATCAAATATTAGGGATTCTTTGGTGAAATGCTTGTTACAATTGTTTGCTCATTATTTATTAGACATTTATTTCTCTCATTGATTGTCATAAACATTTTAAAATACAAATTGCAAATGTATCTCCTAGTTGGTCACTTCGTTATCAGTTTTGATCAGCTTTTTGTAAAATATTTCAAATATCTAGAAATATATGGAGAGTAGAATGATGAACACCCACATATCATGTTGTGGCTAATTGGAATGAAATTTTTTTGATAAAATATTGTAGATTCATTTGAACCCTAAAGTGTGGTATCCTTCCTATTTTTGTTCTCTATTCTGTGTATGTGTATATATATACATACACACACAAACACACACACACCGACACATACATATACACCATATATATGTATATGTGTATATATGTATATATATGTATATATGGTATATATACATATATAAGGTGTATATGTGTATATATGGTATATATACATATATATGGTGTATATGTGTATATATGGTATATATACATATATATGGTGTATATGTGTATATATGGTATATATACATATATATGGTGTATATGTGTATATATGGTATATATACCATATATATATGGTGTATATGTACATAACATATCTTCTGGGTTTTACACTTAAATGTTTTAAAATTTATGTTATCATGGCTCATTATATCATTCTGAACCTTGCTCTTGTTTCGTTTTTGCTCAGTGTTTTACTTCTGGGATTTGTCTGTGTAGAAGCATGTAGACGTTCAACTATTTTGACTGTTGTATTACATTGTGTGATTATATTCTTATTTATTTCCGATTAATAAAAATTGTTGCCAGTTTTGCACTACTAAAAACAACACTGCCATAAACATTCTTAGACTGCATGAGTTTATCACTAGGGTATATTCTGAGTGGTAGAAATTCTGGGCCAAAAGGCATGGGCATCTTTGACTTTACTAGTATGTCCAAAGAGTGGTACAAAGTGTTTAGATTAATTTATATGTCTACTGAAAATATATGGAGTTTTAAAAGCCAGTTTTTAATATTCTTAAGTTTTGCATATCTGATGAGTTTAAAATAGTGTACAATTCCTTTAATTTGCAATTCCTTATTTAGAGTGGCTTTTGATCTTTTCTTATTTACTTCTGGAAGTTTTTTTTCTGGTAATTTCTTTATACAAACCCTCTGATGGTTAAATTTGCTGAAAACATGTTCTTTCTATGTATAACTTGACTTTTCAGAAGAAGCTTTGGATTTAAAGAAGGTTACATTTTAACATAGTTATCGCAATAATCTTTTTTATCATTTATAACTTTGTTCATCTTTAGATCTTTCCTTTTATCACAGTCATAAAGATATTCTCCTATATAGTTTAAAGTTTTGAAAGTTTTGTTTTTTGTATTAAAGTTACGTATCTACCTGTAATATATTTTCGTGTATGTAATGATGTAAAGATCTACTTTTTTCCCTTATGGATAATAAACTGTCTTGCAGCATTTATTGAGTAGCTCATCTTTTCCTACTTCCCTTAAAATAGAGGAGTATTTCTGTGCTCTCTATTTGCTCGTACTATTTTGCTTTTTATCCCTACATGAATTCCATGCCAAACTGATTCGGTTTCTATATAGCACAATAATGTCTTGATATCTCAAAGGCAAATGCCCCCATATTCCTTCTCTTTTTTTCTTCTTCTTCTTCCAGGTTTTCTTGGCTTTTATTTACCCCCTCATTCTTCTATTTAATTTTGGAATTAGTTTATTCATTTCCATTTAGAATGTAGGAATTTTTATTCAAATTGGTTATATTTCTTACATTGGATAGAACTGACATCCTTACAATGTTGAGTCTTCCCAGTTACCCATATGGTACATTTTCTATTTATCTAGGTCATATTTTGTGTATTTAAATAATGTTATGTACTTTCACTCTAAATTTCTTGTGCATATTTTCCCCCAGTTATTCCTAGGTACATTAGAATTTTTTGTTATTATTGTAATGGAATAAATTTTTCTATTATGTTTTTTTGTTTGGTAACTCCTGTGTAGGGAAATACTAAGAATATGCATAAGTTTCTTGACCTTGAGACACTTCCATCCTAGTTAGAAGCTAATTTTTAAGCTGTCTCCTATTTCCCTCATAAAAGTAAGCAGCAGACGATAATAGGAGTAGGGATTACAATTCGCTTTACTTACACTTGTGTGTGTCCTTCTCCCATTAGATGTGAATTTCTCTAGTTCAAGAACCCTTTTTGAATCAGTTATAAGTCCCAGAATGCCCACAACAAAATTTAATATATACTATTTAACAAAAGAACAAACACCTAGTCCAGGGCCTTCTGCCTAACATGTGCTCAATGACATTTGTAGAATCGAAGTTACTGAATTTGATTTAATTCGAACAATACTTGCTCCTGCAGAATCCCAACCTACTGGCGAACAGAGGTTAAACTGTCTGGATGTTTCAGAGTTCTGCTAGGGGTCACAAATACCACCTTAAATGCTGTCAATTTAAGAAGGAGATTTCTCTTATCACAACCTGGAGGAAAAGTGGGGCTTGCAGTGGATGGCCCTAGAAAAAAAGATTGCCTGCCTAGAACTGCTGCTAGATCCTTTGTTTCCCTCATTTCCCAACCTGGATGAAAAACGACAAGGGGAGGGAAGAAAAGTAGGGTGGAAGAAAAGTTGGCTTGCCCCTCCTACTCTGCCTCCTACAGAAGTCTACACCAAGCCAGATGTCCTAGGATGCCTCCCAAGGGCACCTAATTTTTGGAGTTCTCAAATACGTCCTGAGTTTTCTCTGTACCTTTAGTAACTCTCCTGTTCCCTCTCTCTCCACTCTTCCCTGCTCCCAGTCACCCCCACCCACAACCCCCGCTGATCACATCCGCCCGGTGCCCGCCACAGGCAACCAAAGAACAACAGACTCGCCTCCAGAGTCCCCGTTCTAGGACCTCCCTGACTGTCAACGAAAGATGCCAATCACAGGCAGCCTCAGCCAGATCAAAGAGCGCCCAGTAAAAAAAACAAAATCAGGTTGAGGGCAGAAATGAAATCAACATAGCAACCTCCAATGCATGAAGGAAACTCCGTTTACACATGCTCGTAGGATCCCCTGCGTGGAAACAGCAGCTTGTCTCTGACTACCCGGAGGACATGGAGCACCCCAAATAGGAACTTTAGAGGGATTGAAATCTGTTGCCTGTTCCACTAGGAATATTGTTTGCAAGGCACAAGGTGTCTTTTGGTAGTGAGCGCGCTCTGCGCATGCGCAGGTCCATTCGGGAATTACTGCCCAGCAGCCGACTAAGTTGCATTCCTTGAATCTTCGCAGAAAAGACAATTCTTTTAATCAGAGTTAGTAATGTGGACAGTACAAAATCGAGAGAGTCTGGGGCTTCTCTCTTTCCCTGTGATGATTACCATGGTCTGTTGTGCACACAGGTGAGCTGCTGTTGTTGAATCTCTCTCTCTCTCTCTTTTTTTCTTGGTATGTTTCTTTTTACGTGTCTGCTGGATCATGTATCTTGTTGTTTGTGGGTAGGTGTGCCTGTATCTTTTTATATGTGCTCACAGTTTGTGCTCATTTTGAATACGGTCCCTACTTCTTCCCCTTAGCACCAATGAACCCAGCAACATGTCATACGTGAAAGAGACAGTGGACAGATTGCTCAAAGGATATGACATTCGCTTGCGGCCGGACTTCGGAGGTAACGCTTCATCTTTTTTCAACCTGTAACCCATCCTTAGTTCTCCTTTTCTGTCAAAGATAAATGTCAAAAAAAAAAAAAAAGGCATGTCATTTTCGTAAGCGTGCACTATGCCCTGGACACACACACACACACACACACACACACACACACACCCCGGGTCCCCAGTCTCAGGTGGATGAATCCTCAGGCGGAGGCGACCTTCTCCCGGGCCGACACACCCTCTGCATAGTCACTGCATCACGCGTGTGCCCACACCTGTTTTCCCAGGCTGTCCCCTGAAAGGGGTGGTGGGGGGAGCAGGGAGGGAGCCCGTTAAGAATGGAGTAAGGGCTGGGAAGCCCCCAGACCCTCCCCAGCCTGCTGTCGCTGAGAGAATCTGTTCCTAATGTGGCCCACCTCCCCGGCAGGGCCCCCCGTCGACGTTGGGATGCGGATCGATGTCGCCAGCATAGACATGGTCTCCGAAGTGAATATGGTGAGTGGCCTCCCGAGGGGCCCGGCGGTTCGGCTTACGCAGATGGGAAATAGACCGGTCCCTTTGCCCTCTGCGTTTCATTGGCGGTCACCTCGCCCCTGGCCCCTGAGGTCCCACTCCTCACGCGCTCCCCGCTCCGGCACACACACCCGGTCGCCCCTGGTTTGTAATTTCGACACACACGGGCTACTGCGGTGTTCCAGGGGAAACGTGCTCGGCACTATTTTGGGAAGGACGAGTGACTGTTGCGCCGTGGATCGGCTGGGGCGGAGTCTGAGCGTTACTTTAGCTGGGTTTCCCTGCGTGTTTGGATGAGGAGGGCACCATCTGCTGGCAGCCGGGCGGCCTGCACTAGGGTCCCCGGACCGGTGGTCTGCAGCCATCACCTCCCCAGGCGCGGTCCTGGCAATCCCCATGGCCCTCGCAGTCCGCGAGCCCGGATGCACCAAGGCCCTGCCACCAAGAGCACAGTCGGGGTTTCAAAGTGTCCTCTCTCTCCAGGTTCAGGTACACCGGGTGACAGGAGCAACAGGCTAAGACAACAGTCCGTGTTTGCTAGTAGGAAAAGTGCCCGAGCCTGGGTAGGCTTGTATTGTTCTCTTGCGGGAGGTTATGAATTTGTCTTACTGCATCTTGCAAATTTAAGTTGAAACAAAATAAATCAAGTCATATTGCTTCACCTTACTCTAGAAACCTAAGCATGCCTAAGAATCCTGGTAATTTAAGGGACGTTGGAAGGGAGAGGGGGCGACAGTAACACAGCACAGTCCTTTCATTTCAAAGGGGTCAACATTCTTTTATATATTTTTTCCCTCTCTTTTGGAAGCTATTGCAGAATGAACTGAAATAGCTGCCACTTTCTCTGTTGGCTGGTTCCGTCCACTGTGTGTAGGAGTTTTCTACTTAGAGTTTCTAACTGTTGCTTCTCGTAAGACGGAAAAGCCTGTTGCTTTTCTAGAATCAACCACCCAGGGAACAGCTAGATCTACGTGAGCAAAATGCCATTTTTATTCCACTTGTGAAAAAATATTATGGCGGCAGAAATTTATAAATCCTGAATAATTTAAAGAGTAAAACCATTTGAGATTGTATCACTCTATGGCTATAAAGGCTATTGAATTGTCTTTCATTTCATTCCTACTGTGTCGTTTTATTTTAATATGCTATGGTTTAAGAATTCTTTTCTTTTCCTTTTTAGGTTATGTTAGGGTCGAAATAAATATGTCTATAGCTTATTGAATAGGAATAGAATAAAAAGTGTGACTATTTAATTTCTGTATTTTGTAGTTGTAGCGGCTCCTGCTTCAAATAACTTATTTAAAATACTATTTGTAAATGTCTCTGATTGTTGTGCTGGAAAAAGAAACTCAATTTTAAAAACGTAATACTCAATGAATATTTTCTTATTTGGCAAACTGACTTATTATATTCTGTTTACATACATGTTAACACCACAAAGTAACCCAAAACATATTATTTAGAAACACTCTGAGGAATGTAATAATATGTGCCTAATCTACACAAATGCAACTGGACAAATTAGACAATGAATTAGTTTAACAAGTTGTATCATGTAGATTAATAATGATAATATTTTTCCTTTTCAATCATTTACTTTGGTATCTTGTAAGCATCCACAGATAATTGATAAAATAGAAGATTTAAAAAGATCAAAAAGCAAATGCAGCCTTTGTTCTACCTTGCCGTGTAGAGTGCCATGCTTTTCAGAATTTTAAAAAATATATAATTCTGTTGGCTATATTGACATACCCCTTTTCAGTTTTTTTTAAAACTCAATTAAATAGGGAAGTTGCTGCAATCAACAACCACCGTAACAAAAAGTTCTGTATAATCAGTTGTTCAACTGAATTCATACATAAGCTCAGAACAAGGATTGACTTTAATTGAAATACCACTGGACATTTCTTCCTAATGATTAAATAATACAGTCTGTTTACTCACGGCAATACGTGTATATGCACTTGATTTTTCAAAAGTATTCACCCAGCTGATAAGCCTTTGAAAATACCTATTCTACTACAATCCCCATTACCTTTCCACAACAATGTTAGAGACATGATTAGAAAATAGAAACCACTCAAAGTTGAAAAATAATAAACCTTGATTTACTTGTTCTTTCTTGTTTCTCCTTTTAATGAGCACTATCAACAGAACCCAAAGTTTATTTTATCTTCTGTCATCTATGACAAAACATTGAAATAAATAGATTGGAAATAACTCCAAGAAAAATGGAAATAAAGAGTAATGTTTTTAAAATTGAGGGTTCTGTATAAACACAACTCAGATGGGTAGCCCGCACCCCCAAAAGAGAATTGTTTATTATATGTTGTGATTTTTAGCTAATATAAATAGGGTAGGAGGTCCATGGAAAATAAGACTTATTGCTTATTGCTTTTTGTATTAAGCATGTTTCGGTACCCTGATAGGCAGTAACTTTTGAGTAATTTAATAGAAAATTTTCATCAACATTAAATGATAAGAATGTAACAAAGAGAATGGACAATAATATCATAAAAATAGTTTTTAAGAAAATGCAAGTTGAATCAATTTCTAAAACATTGCTTATATTTATGTTTTTATTTATTACCATTATTACCCATTCCATGGCTGGGAAAATGACATAATTGTGCATTAAATTAGTGGATTTGAGAACTAGGTTCCATTCATTTTTGTTCTTTTCCGTTGCTTCCCCAAGTAAAATATAATCCCTGATTGGTTTACACATTGTCTGCTTTACAGACTAACATCGTATCAAGAGTATTTTCTGGTTTCTTAATTTGTGAAAAATTACGTGTTTTCTTAATTTTTCACAAATTAAGAAACAAAAGCAATCTTTACATAGTAAAGAATCTCTACAATCAAGAATCATTGGTTCTAAGCAGTGAATGCAAAAATTGTGAAGAATAATTCCAATGCAGATAAACATATCTACTTGAGAACAAGACTTTTCAGGCAATAATATTATTGATTAAATTAGAAAGGATTGTTCTTTTGGCATCATGGGATATACTGTTTGTGTGATAGCAACTACATACTGTTACCATTTTCTAAACTGTCATCTTAAAAAACCACCATGATTTCCATTTATGTATTATAACCTTCAAACCTTGTCTTTTAACTGTTTCTGCCAAGCCACAGACACACACACACATACACACACACGCACAAAGAGGACTGACTAAATATGAACAGGAGGCAGTTGGAGTAAACGGAGACAAGAGCTCCCAGAAATTGTCCTTAACATAACCACTAACATCTGCTACTATAAAGCCAGTAAGACACAGACTGTAGTAGGCAAGTTTTCTCTTCGAACAGTAGTTTGGGGAAACATGATATTAACTACCTTCTAACAAGTAGTTGAACTCTTGTATTTCAAATTCCAGTGACTAGCTCTTCCTTTTTATTCAAGAGGTGGATCTTGATTACCAAGTAGGAGTTCCAACCAGGCAGCTCTCTGTACCTAATCTGAAGACACGATGGTCCAAATGGCCACCCCTAGAAGACCTTACATCGAATGAGTCCTGACTCAATGCAGGACTCAATCCAAGCTGTTCCCAATATGATATAGCTATCATGGCTTCATTGTCTTTCCTTCCTTCATGCATGAATGAGTATAACAGTGAATGTTCTTACAGACATTACAGTGAACAACGATGACAAAAACGAAAATGAGCCAATTTTATAAATAATGCTTAAGGAAAGACAAATTTAATTTACCAAATATCCACTTAAAATTCACTGTTTCTGTTGTGGTTATTTTAATATTAGACTCTGGAAGTTTCTGGTACATACTTCAATTATATCTCATTACTATCACTGTGGTGACTCAAAACAGTAACTTCTTGTCAGATTCCCAGTCCCCACATGAATTCCTCTAGGTCAGTGCTTCTCAATCTTTAACATATAGGTGAATCACTCTGGGATCTTATTAAAATGCAAATTCCAAATCAGAGGTGTGGGATGGGGCCTGACATTCTGCATTTTTCCTGGACAATGCTGATTGCTGGTATATAGATTGCACTTTGAATATCAAGGTAGTACATTATCCTAAGTTCTAGCTTAATTAAGAAATTGGCTAGGTGCAGTGGCCCCAACCAGTAATCCCAGCATTTTGGGAGGCCAAAGCGAGTGTATCACTTGAGGTCAGGAGTTTAAGACTAGCCTGGCCAACATGGTGAAACCCCATGTCTACCAAAAGTATACAAATTAGCTGGGTGTGATGGTGCTTGCCTATAGTCCCAGCTACTCTGGAAGCTGAGGCATGAGAATCACTTGAACCCGGGAGGCTGGAGATTGCAGTGAGCCAAGATCGTGCCACTGCGCTCCAGCCTATGTGATAGAGCAAAAGAGTCTTAAAAAAAAAGAAAAAGAAAAAAAGAAAGAAAAGTAAAGAAAAAAAGAAATGAACTTTTTTTTCCATTAAAATTTCTTTAGGAATGTTATTATTTAAGTTGCAGGTAGCTGTTCTCTAAAGGGAAAGTTAATTCCATAATTGATGATGATGATGATAAGCAACAGGATAAAGGCAGGAGCCTGGAGATGGGGCTTGACCTAAACTAATAAATAGTCTTCTTATCTGTATTAATACCTGTAAATCAACCAATCTCGAATGATGGCAATGAAAACATTTCCAAGTACAGTAACTCCACAATACTATCCTGTTGCTTTACAGGGACATCTATGCCTTTTTTCTTCAGAATAAAGAACATTGCAAACTGTTTTTGCACCACTGAGGAGCTAGCAATAACTTTGTAAAATAGCCTAAACATACTCTTGATGCTGTCAGTAAGTTCTCTGAGGTTATAATAGAATTTCCTTTGCAAACAGAACAAATAGGTGAGTACCCCTTAAAAGCAGAAACAGGTATTAGCTAGCATGTAAATACATTTTATTCTTATATGAGTAATCACACAAGCTTTTCTTTTAGGTTCTGGGTTACAATTTTATAACATCTGGAGAGGCTGGGGAAGGAAAATCTTCCCTTTGCCTGTCTGTTTGGAGATAGCATATATATATTCGGTTTTTTTTTTTTTTTTTTACTCTAAGCCACATTAAAGCAAGCCTATCTAGATTGTTTTAAAGTTTGAGTTTACATTTGAAAGCCTGGGATTTTAGGATTGCAGAATCAGACTGGGTATTATAGTGTGAAATACAATGAAAATAAATAGTAACTTACTGAACATTTTCCATATGTGAGGTATGGTTATCAGTGCTTTACATTAATAGCGATTTAATCCTTTACTTAATGCTATACAATTCTTACCCCTCCCCGCCATTACAGATTGAAAAACTGAGGCTGAGAGAGCGGGAAATGTTGTTAGGTTAAATACCTTACTCAGAAGTTACACAGCTAGTGAATGGCAGAGTCAAAATTTGAAACCAGGCAGCCTGTCTCCAGGGTCTGGCTCCTAACTACTAGACTAGTAAAAAATAGCCTAGGACTTTGAGTGAGTAATTTGGCTTCTGTAGGTTTCTCCTTTGTAAAATGAAGCTAAATTACATAATTGCTAAACCCTTTTCCAGTTCAAATATCCTATAATAAAAACTTAGATATTAAAGATTTTAGACTCCCTCAAAATAAATCTTTGTCTCCATCTTACTTCCTTGCTAGATTGTCTTAAATACCATATTCTCCTGGTAGGGGAGTCAATCACAAGAATTTATTGAGTTCCCACTGAGTGCAAATGATGTAGCCTCCTGGGAACATTGAAGTACTGATTGTGTGCAATCTAGGGCCTCTTGAATCATTATTTTAATTAGTCATGGCATCCTCATCCAACTTTTTCTTCCTTAAACACATTCACAAAGACAGCAACAAGAAGCAATGATCTTCAAAATGAAACTGGCCTAATGCCTGGTTTATATTGTATTGAACATTAGAGCCAAGACTAAATTGGAATTATTTCTATGTGGAGCTGTCCATTGTATTTAAACTGGGAACACTGCTCCACCACAACTGAAGTAATAATTTTTTTAACACTTGTTGTGAAACAGAAGGAAAGTATTATTTTTGAAGATCTGAGTATCCCAAAGGATTTACCCAACCTGCCTAAAATCCTTCCATGAAGTGACTGAGAAATGAGGGATAAAACCAGGGTGTTTGTCTTAGCTGAATATCACTTAATATCCATTCTTTAAGTTTCTGATGATTTTTGCCTTGGCAGGCCCCCAAATACTTCATAGCACCTTCAAAACACTCATACACAAATGAAATCTTGCATTATCAAGGAAAGTAAAACATTTCAAAAGAGAAATGAATGGTTTAAATGTTTCCAGTTGGCTTAGGTTTCAGTGAGGGGGCTCAAATGACATAATCACACTTGAAAATCATAGGAGGAAGAATTAGTAGATGTTTATAGTTGACTAAATGTTAGTACATAGTTCATCCATAAACCATATGAGCACTGAAATTCCTTTTCCCAAAATACTTCTGTTTTCAGTAGATCAAGCATTTCATGAAGTTCCTTGACTTCTATCTATTGAAAGGGAAAGACGTTAATAGTAGCATTTAACAATCTATTATTCACTACTTTACAGATATGCTTAAGAAAATGTTTACGATTAATTCATATCAGTGGTGAAATCTTAGAAAAAAAGGCTGGCCACAAGAAAAAAATGAAAGATGCATTTTTTATCTTTAGTGAGCCCAGTTACCCCTTTTAGAGTCCTCAGAGTCTTCATTGCTACTCTTCTGCTAAGTGAACCAATGTATCTTTCCCTGTCTCTCACATCCCCAATAAAATCTGTTGTTGCATTGTGAATTTGAGAATAAAGGATAATTTTCCAATAGCATTGATCCAACTACTCAAGCAGAAAAGAAAATACAAAAAAAAAAAAAACAGACAACTAGATATGGTCTCTGTTCTTGTAGAGGTTATAGTCTTTTTCAAAAAACAGACAAAACAATTTAAAGTTTCTAATCATGAAGTGAAGATTTTTCTTTTTAGAGGAAAGTCTTTTTTGAAAAGCATATTTTTGGAAGAAGAACTGTGGATTTGAAACATCCATAGTTATCTTGGTCTATGTGGTAGGTGCTATGATAGAGACATGTATGTATAGGATCCTATGGGAGCACCAGTTGGTAGTTTCTAAGACATGATGAAGGGTTAATGCCTGAAATGAATCTTAGAAAAGAATAGTAGTTAGCAATTGTGTAGAAGTTCTTCTCATTTGCAGCCTATATATATTTCCACACAAAAGAAAGGGCATATGCACTGGGAGGTGTGCCTGAAAACAGCATGAAGTGTTCTGGGAACTACAGATAATTCCTATTGTGAAAACTTAAAAGGCACAGGGAGGGATTGTCAAGAGATCAGACTGCATGCTAAAAGCAAGTTGTAGGACAATGTCATTGAATGCTCTCATTGTGTAAAAAGGAGCCTTGCTATAAACATATATTTGTTTGTATATGCACTGACAATTTCTGAAAGGATATACAAAGGAAAATGAGTAATAGTTATTCATCTTGGAAGTGGAACAAGGACCAGAAGTGCACTGCAGAGGAATATTTACTGTCTTTTATATACCCCTTTGAACTCTTGGCTTTAAAAAAATCTTACATGTACGTGTCCTCCACTTTCATTTTAAAAAGAGAATTTGTACTACACACTCACATGCAAACAGATAAATAAATGATGCTGGAATATCTATGCTGAGGAAATGGACCCTAATCCTGAAATGCAGAACATCTGACAAAGTGTTTAATGGGAACTGTGTTTTGTATTTTAGGTTCTTGCAGCTCTGTGGAGGATGAAGTAGAGGAGGCTAAAACTGAGGACAGTGTTAGGAAGCTAAGAGTGTTTCAAGGTCCAGATGAGAGGTGATAGATGCCTAAACTAGTACTTTCCATAGGAATAGACAGAAAAATGATATTCAGAAGCAAATCAGAGGAATTTAGTGACTCTTTGGATGACAGGGGTTAGAGAAGAAATGAGCCCTGCATCCCCATCTATAGTTCCATATTAAGTGATTGACATCGGGGCTGCATGTGCCTAGGGAGGGAGCCCAGGGCCAGGAGCACTACACCATCTCTTTCACTGCTGAAGTGGACACATTTTCAGAAAAAAAAAAATTAGAGTATATTATAAGTATATGTTATAAGGCACTTGGGGAAGAATTGAGTTAGAATATTGAATATTGACATCAATGAACTATTTCTTCCAAGTCTGTTCACAAATAAGGTGAGCTCTACAGAGATAGATCCTGAAGCCCATAAATGTAGTGAGTGAAATGTGTTGGTTAGAGATAGGGAGAAAGGGTGCTGGGCAAAGACAGAATGGAATAGAGTCAACTTTAATTATCCCTACTAATATAGCTTTTTATCTAGGAGGACCTAGACTCTGACAGTATTTAGAGCATACTTTTCAATCCTTCCAGAGGCGTGATCTTTGTGTTCTGTTTTAGATGCCTTTATAAAACCTTATAGGTAGGGGAAATAGATGTGTGGGAAACTTACTTACACAGCATCTGGTCTCTTCTCCACTGTATCGCTAAAGTGATTCAGAGTCCTTCTGGAACATTGTGTTTCCATGTGAGATTGCATGAAAGCAGTGTGAGTTCTTGTAGAAAGTGTATTTGGTGATGAAATGAGACTGGATATAACAGGCAGGGCAAATGAGGCTGACAGCATGCCTTGAGAAATGAAGCTTACCTGCCAGGAAATTAAAAAGTGACTCTCAGGACCTTTGCACAAGAATGAAAACATTTGAATGGACTGTTGGGTATGATTCTAAACAAGAATTCAAGAGAGCCCTGTCCCCTACAAGTTGGTCTCCTGGAAAGAGGAAATCTATTTAAGCAGTCTTATTCATAGATTATACTATTTTGTTTAGAGAAAGACAGAGAAACAGCTAGAGAAATAGATTCAAATAGAAGAGGGCCCTTAGGTAGCTGTTAGCAATCAGCTGTTCTTTCCCTACCTCTACTGAAAAGAGTATGGATGAAAGGTCTTCAGATATATCAGGAAAAATTAGAGGTTAGATGCCTTGACTCTTGTTGCTAAATGGATTAATCAGAGAAGTTGCTAAGAGTGAATCCCATTTGAATGATAGGGTTTATTTGGTATCTTTCCTGAAAGCAGAGAAACAGATTTGTCGAAAGCTCAGGATCTCTGCCTACTCTAGCCCTCCGTGACTCACGGAGATATTTTTTCTTAAGATTTATTATTTTCAAGGGAATGATACACAGTTCTCTAGTCAAGGGAAATAGCTTTGTTGTCTCCATGGAGACAGTTCAATGACATTCATTTGGAATCCCACCTGTGTCTAGAACATTTTCTCATGTCAGTGGCCACTATTTCTACCTCCTGCCACCTGCAAACCCTTTCCCACCCAAATGCATCTAGGTGTACTTCAAATCGTATTTTGTCTATGGAGTCTTTTCTGCAGTCTTACCAGAGAGAATTATACTGGAGAAAGAATATCTGGGGCATATTAGGAAATCAAGACTCATAAAAGACAAAAGACCCAATATAATTTAGGAATTATACATATGAAGGTCTTCCTAACCTTGCCTTTATCCCCCTACTATGTAAGCTTTAGGAAGCTTAGAATTATATTCTTTATATTCTCTATTATCACTCCCAGCATATTTTAGGGACTGAATAATAACATTCACTAGAAATTTTTGAGTCATAAAAATTGTTAGTAAATATAGCATTTACATTTTTAAATTCAGAAGTTAATAGTTTCTTTATCAAGTCTACCTTATACTTTAATCTGTAATTTTTTTATGTTGACCATGAATCATGAGCTGTTTCCATAGAAACAGTTTCATCACATGGCATAGCCAGTTTCACAGACACAGAATCACTTCATGACAAATATCAATGCATGTATGTGTATGTGTACAGTATATATATATATATAAAATACGTGTGTGAGTATGTGCACAGTATATATATACAAATATATATATGTATATATAGTCTGCTTTAAAAAATAATCACTACTTTTCAATTTCCAAATATCATCTTACTGGCACATGGACTGTCAATATTTCTAGATACAGGTAATAAATTGTTAAAGAATAATTTGATTGAGTATTACAAACTGAATGACATTTAAAAAGAAGAAAAATCAAAAATAAAAGGTAGCATACGAAAAGGGGCTTTTTAGCAAATCTGTAGGGATTTTTAAATAAGAATAGTTATATTTTAAAAGGTAACCAAAGACCTAAACATAAAAGTAAAAAGTTAAAATTATGTCTAATCCACAAATATATATCCATGTAATATATATCTATCCACATCATCTGTCTAGTCATTTTGTATGTATACAAAATTATACATATACCTCATGTATACATAATTTTATCCTTGCTGCTACATGATATGTTTTAAAATGTCAACTTTTGTCTGAAATCTCCACATTCACACAGTAATTTGTTATAACCAGTAAATGTGGTAAATCAACTACCACATTAAATGGTGGTGAAATTTTCTTACCACTGACATCACCACCTCTCTGTCTCTTCCCTGCCCTCCTCCCCTGCCCCCATTTAGCATGTCCTAAAGAAAAAATTGGGGAAATAAAAATCCCAAGCCAACTATTGAGAGGCCAATGAGAAGAGAGAAAGAAGATTCACGACAGAGGTTAATATTGGCCAACTGAAAACTTCTGTCTTCATCTGGGGAGAACTGATCTTTAGAAGTGTTGAAGTTGGGAATGAGAGGAAGACTGGGTAAAAAATTTGGAGAGTAGGATATATTCACAAAACTGGAAAAACGGATTCAGTCCTTGGTGGGTTATTTGTGTCTGCCTCTTATACCTACGTAAACATCGCTTTGGGAAATACCCCACAAGCTATGTTGCATAAAGTTTGGAAGGAATTTCATAACGTGGTTCTCTGAAATTGTGGAAAGGAATGACTTTCAGGATTTTACAGGATGGCATCTGTTCTATTGTGTTCAAAATCACTGTTACCAGACATAAATTTAACTTGATGAATTGTGTGTTTGCATAGTCACTGTTCTGCTGTTCCACATTTTAAAAGAGTTATACATCACCTTCAGTTCTGCAAAATGGACAGAGATATGAGCCAAAACTCAAATAAAGCAATTGCCTTTATTCTTTTTCAATAAACTTAACCTGTTCAATTTCACCGAGTGGAGCTTAGTTGGTGAAACAAAATATGGGACCCTATCTGTACAATAACTAGTGAGCACCTGCAGAAGGGGGTTTCAGAATAACTGGAAAGCTATCTCCTTGAAATGTCATTATTAGAACTTGATGTATTCAGCTTTGATTCCTGCAGAAATGTAGCTAACCTTGAGAGAGGAAAACATAATGCTAGTCTTCAGTTACTCTTTTTATATCAGAATGTGAATGAATGGTTGCATGAGAGAACAGGTTTGCTTATGGACAGAGATTAGAAAACAGAATAAGGAGAAAGAAGAAGCTGGAGTTATTTCATACGTTTTCCCAGAATCAGCAATTTCCTGAATTTGGGAGTTGATATGAGCTAGGTAGAAAAAGTGGCCAAGGTGTGCTGAGATAGCGTCTGTGTTGCCTACACTGATCTTCTGCATTTGAAAAGCATTTTGCTTGATCTGACAGTGACGCCTAATAATTTGTAGCCCAAGATGTGAAATCAACAACTCTAACTCCATTCTCTGCTTGTGTAACATCTGTGTTAACGAGGCAAGATGACGTTAATATTTTGTAGTTTTAATAATTAATCTCACAGTTAAAATCAGTGTCCGGTGGGCAGTATACACCAACAATCTTTTAAGTCCAGACAATCTTGATCTGGAGTGTATAGTTTTGGTTTTACCCTTGAAGTACCTTTCCCTTGAACATGTTTCTGTTAGGCTATATTCGAACAACTTTAAATCACTTTAAGATGTCAGGATGATGTTGTATCCTAATTTATACTCTCAAGTATAAATCTTGCGATTTACTTAATCTCTTTGATTCTCAGTTTCACGTAAAATGATAACAAGAATTTCTGCTTTACCTGTTTCAGAGAGCTATGAGTGTCAAAAGAGATATATACAATTATATGCTCTGGTGTATGTTATGTGTAAAATGTGCAATAGTATAATTGTTAAGTGCTGGTATTTTTTATTTCATATTTATCTCCCAGGCTTATAATGAATTTCTCCCTCTTTAATGCCAAGACACCAGGGGTAACATTAACTCACATTATGCATATTCAGATATAATAAATATAATATTTTTGTTTGCTATTGGGGTTTTCATCATGCAGTTGAAATTCATATTACTTTTAATTGTGAAATTTCTTTGTGAGAACTGACAATAAAAATCAAAATAATTTCCCCCTCTTCCCTTCTGATAATTTTATCTTGTTTCTTACTCTGAGAAGGAGCAGAACCACGTTACCACTCAAACTTAAACAAAATTTCAATCGGTATATGGTCCTTCCATACCTCTCTAAATGTCATATTTTGTGATACTCCCTTTATATGAGGAGGAAATAAAATGTGTTGCTTTACAAGGGCTTAGCCTAAGGGTTAGGGCTCTCAGATTGACTTCTCACTTTTTAAGTTACAGCTCCTCCACTAACAAGATCTGTTCTGTTGGCATTAATTAACTCTAGAGTGACTATGCAAGTCATTGACAAAACATACACCTTCGAGAATGAAAATGGGCACTATTAATAATTACCCATGGACAACAAGTGTAAAACAACACTGTCCTAGGAAACCCAGGATTTATGATTGCACTATGCCACTCAAAGCCTGAATTTCTCTTTAAAATGGAAATAAATGATATTTTCTTCTTAGGTTATCGAAGGCTAAATGAGATAATGTGTACAAATATTTTAGCATAGTTCCCTGACCCTGAGTAGGTACTTGGGGAAAAAACTGGTCATTTTAAAGCATAGTATTCTCCTTTATCATCATCATCATCATCATCATCATCATCATCATCATCATCAGTCCATTTCAGCTAATATAACAGAGTATCACAGACTGGAAAGCTTATAAGCAAGAGACATTTATCTCTCGGTTCTGGAGGATGGGAAATCCAAGATCAAGGCACTGACAGATTCTGTGTCTGTTGAGGGGCTACTGCTTGGTTCAAAATCAGCCTTCACATGGTGTGCTTACATGGTGGAAAGTGGTGACGGAGTTTACTGGAGCCTCTTTCCTAAGGGCTCATTTATGAGGGTTTTGCCCCCACAACCTAATAACCTCCCAAAGACCTCACCTCCAAATATTGTTATATCGGAGCTCAAGTTTTGGCATGTGACTTTTGTGGGGAACACACATTCAGTCTATAGCAATCATTATCATCATCATCATCCTATTTATTCAACATTTACACTGTAACCAGGCACTGTTATGAGAGCTTAATATGGTTTGGCTCTGTGTCCCCACTCAAATCTCACCTTGAATTTTAGTTCCCATAAACCCTGTGTGTTGTGGGAGGGAGCCAGTGGGAAGTGACTGAAACATAGGGGCAGTTTCCTCCATGCTGTTTGCATGATAGTGAGTGAGTTCTCATGAGATCTGATGGTTTTATAAGCATCTGGCATTTCCCCTGCTTACACTTCTCTCTCCGGCCACTCTGTGAAGAGGTGCCCTCTGCCATGATTGTACGTTTCCTGAGGCCTCCCCAGCCATGTGGAACTGTGAGTCAATTAAATTCCTTTCCTTATAAATTACCCAATGTCAGATATTTCTTCATAGCAGGGTGAGGACGGACTAATACAGTACTTCATATGTAAATATCAACAATAAAATTATAGTAGATGAGATAAGAAGAGTTTTTACACCAAAGTTTGTAGATAATCAAACAAACAAAAATATTATTTATCTGTTCACTTCTGCTTATCAGGCACTTTGCAAAAGCAAAGGTACTTGGTAGGAACTGTGAAAGGTTATTAAAAATTATAGGATTTACTTTATTTTTTAAGGAACATCCAAAAATCTCACTGAGAAGGTAAGTTACAAAAAGATAACTATCTACCTGAAGTCATAACTGACCACTAATGGCACCAAAAAAGGTCCTGAATATGAGATCACAGTGACCCTGAAGATGAGATCTCATGACATAGCAGAGAAAGTGCAATCAAGCTGAGATATGCAGGAGAAGAATAATCTAGGTAGGAAGGTAATTGATATTCCAAGTAGGGAAAATAGTATTAGGAAATCTGTAACAATAGCAAAGACATGGAATCAACCTAAATGCCCATCAATGATAGACTGGATAAAGAAAATGTGGTACATATACACCATGGAATACTATGCAGCCTTAAAAAATAATGAGATCATGTCCTTTCAAGGATATGGATTGAGCTAGAGGCCATTATCCTTAACAAACTAACACAGGAACAGAAAACCAAATACGGCATGTTTTCCGTCATAAGTGCCAGCTAAACGATGAAATACATGGGACACATAGAGCAGAACAACATGCACTGGAGCCTATCAGAGGCTGGAGGGTGGCAGGAGGGAGAGGATCAGGAAAAACAACTAATGGGTACTAGGCTTAACACCTGGGTGATGAAAATAATCTGTACAACAGACCCCCTGGACACAAGTTTAGCTGTGTAAGAAACTGTCACATGTACCCCTCTGAACTGAAAATAAAAGTTAAAAAAAAGAAACAAAACAGTCTTCCAAAAATAATAAATAAATAAATAATCTGTAGCAGTAAGATTACCAAGGGTATTCAAAATTACAGAGAGATTCACATGACTCTTCAGGCTGGAAAAATAATTCTGGAGTCTTGATAATGATAACAGAAATTAAACACATCTACAAAGCTGGTACTATTCTAACCACTTTATGAATATTAACCTACTTAATCTATAAAGCAACCATATGAAGTATATATCATTATTATCCCTATTTTACAGATATGTAAACTGAGATATAAAAAAATTAAGTAACTTGCCCAAAGTTATATAACAAGTAATCACTTACTTGTTAGAGCTGTGATTTGAACCTAGATAATTGGCTTCAGAGTCTATGTGTGGTAATTAGGTCACTACATCAGTTAGATCATAAAACATCATTATTTCTAGTAACATTTCAACATAGAAAAGTTTCAGAGATTTAGGGAATATGGTTAATACTAGAAATTGGGTCCTAGGAGGAAATGCATTAGCAATTAATATTATTTATTCCTGAGTTAAACTTCATAAAAGTAAGGAGTAGTCTGATTAATGTCTTCAGATTTATGAAATGTTTGATCCATTTGCTGATTTAATTCATATTGGATCTACTGTATGCAAGGTACAAAGTGTTATTAATCAGAAACAGGAAGAGATAATGGATTTGTCCTCCCTCTGAGACAATCTTAACTTGAGAAGGAAATGAAGTTTAAATTGGACATAAGGAAGAGCATCTTGACTGTAAGGAGTGAGAAGATGCTGGAAGGAACTACTAACAGTAGTTGGGAAGTGTACATCCTTAGAAAGCTTCAGAACAAAAAAAGATAATTATATCTGTCCTACTTGGCTTAGATGGCTGTGCTGTCCAAAGGCAAGAGGGTGAGACCAGAAAGTAAATTTCTCTTAACATCTTTCCTGATGGAAAATTTTGAGGTTCAAAAATTTTTACTTTATAAATTACAAATGATCCATCATAGCTTAAAAAATCCCCACAATGTAATCACCTTTTTAGTATATATACTTGAGGATTGATTTATTCAGTCATAACCACACATTCAGAGACAATGACAAGGCCCTGGGCTAGGCCATTATGAATTAAGTCTCTCTTCTTGGAACGACTAACTTGTGACCTTACAGTGCACAATACTCAAACTTATAACTCAGAAAAAGCTGCCATGTCACTGAGCTTCAGAGTAATTAATGAAGAGGAGACACAGCAGATGTTAAATTCCCAAATGCCAGGAGTCTTTTGCAATGAGGACTTCTTGAAGACAATGACCACACCTCATACTGTGCTTGATAAGAGCTTTACACATACAGCAGGATGAATAAAATTGTGTTCAATTTAAGCGTGATGCATTCAATTCAAGTCTATCTGTACTTTTGTATTTAGACCAGGAAAAAAGATAACCCATAAGGCTAAGAATAGAAATAGTGGTTAAAATGTAATGAATGCATGCCATGTCTCAGGTACCAGGATAAATACTTTATATCAGTTTTTACAAGAGTCACCTGAGACAGGAATATTTAATATCCTTATTTCACAGATAAAGAACTGAGTCCAGAAAGGTTTATTTATAACAGAGCTGGGTGTAAAGCTCAGGGCTGTCTGACTTCAGAGTCAGACTTCTAACCCCCTTTCTCATTTTATCCAACAATAATTTCTTTCCCTTTAGAGTTTCCTCTAGTCTGAATTCTGCCATTAAAAACAGATCTTTTATTATTTCTCTAAATGAATGGATAGGCAGAATCCTACCCAAACAATTGAGTTCTGAATTTCAGGCCTCAAAACAAGCCATAAGGAAGGAAAGTGGTTGCTGTTCTCGCTCTAGATCTTACCTAGGGTTACTGTCATAGACAGAGCCTTTCCTCTTAATCTTTTCATGATAAGAAGAGAAAAAAAAAAAAACTGTTGCCAGAGGAGGGAGTTTTTCGGTGCAAATCCAAGTTTTCGTTGCTCCCTCCTTTGGCATCCATGTCATGGTTCATAAAGGAGGCAACACAATAGTTTTCCAGTCAGGTTTGCTAGCAAGGGTGATTTGTTTGTTTGAGTTCAAGATGAAGACCTGAATAATCCAAAATCATTTGTTACTTTTTAATTCACAAGATTCCTGCCGGTGGAAAGACAGAACTGCTTTCCATTCCAGGATTCTCTAATGGGGCGGCACGTCAACAACAGAAGGGGAGAAGCATGCCAACTGTTTCTTGAGGGGAGAATACAGAGGCTAATCAGACGACCAATTTTTGGGCAGAGAAAGACAGAAAGACCCAGGTATATTTAGCTCTTCTGAATTCTTCCAGTGAACACTGAGAGAGAAATCAAATAGTAATATGTAAAGGTCAGATCATTTCATCACTGTCCTTTCAGAACAGGGAAACTACATTATGAAATGCAAATGGCATCCGAGGTTAAAATAGCAAGTTATTATTACCACATAGCTTACAGGAGGTATTTTTCACTTTTCTGCCTCATGTAGGAATATCGTCTTTATTTTTAAAAAATCTTGGTTTCTTTTGGCTTGATCTAAATGAAGGCAATGGAAATATTTAGCTTGATTCTACAGAAACAAAAAACAAAAGGGTTTACTGCAGATGAACAGTATATTTATAAAGTAGAAGACAGTCATAGAACATAGTTTAGGGAAAAACAGCTATCTTGAAATAAATAAACTGTTGTTTCTGTACTTCAAAAACGCAGAGGTAGGCTGTTTGAGAGATCACTAAATTCTGCTGCTGCCATTACAGACTTTCACGTTTACTCTTTTTGGTAGTACATAAATAAGGCATGGTATTACTACTCACTCATATAGATCTTGCTGTATTTGCTCATCTTTCTCAGCTAAAGAATATGTTCTCTTAGGTGTAGTTTGGGAGTTTAGCAAGCAAATGCTTAACTATGTATGTGCTATCACTATAACCAGGAAAACATATTTGGATATTCACATTGTCCCATTCACATTCGGGCACACACAGGTCAGATCAATTCAGAATTTTATTGCCTTTGCTTCAAAGGTGTTACTAAGTTCCTGGGGTGGGAGGTGGGTGCAGCACAAAGTGAACTTCAAGAAAGTTACCAGTTAGGCATAATGCATTGTGGATTTCACTGAGGTATGAAAAGATATAATTTCAGAGTGACTTTATAATTGAAATCATCAGACCAGTACATCATTTTGTAAGTTCAAAATCCATTTAATTCTAATTTTATTGGAGAGTTAGTAGAAAGGAAATACTGTCAGGCAACAAATATATATATATATATATATATATATATATACATGTATATATATATATATATATTTTAAGAGCTGCTTGTTAGAAGTTCCCAAGAAGCATTTTGGAAATTTCAGATGCAAAGGGGGAAGTAAATGCCAGTGCAAAGAGTTGAAGGAAGCAAAGAATAATTTTGATGAATAAGAATTTATAAATACCTGCTTATCATTTTTGTTGGATACCTGCTTTGCAAATGACTTGCTGTAAGTAGACATTCAACACTGTGAGATAGCCTATTTTTTCCTGGATTTTCCCCGTTGCATTCAGGAGTGAATTGACAACAAATGTTCAACTCCATCTCCTGATTCCTCACACTCTCTTCTCCCAACTCCACATAAATAAGATAAAAACTTCAATCATAAATTCAATTTCAATATTACTGATGTTTCCTCTCTTGTCTTCCATTTTTCCATTCCTTCCACTCTCTTTTTCCATATGGTTCCTTAATTGACTAGTAATGGAGGCTCATCTGGCTACCATCTGTTCTAGAAAAGCAGCATGATGGGAAATGAATGGGTTATTACTGGGCCCACCCTGGGTTCTGGCTCGGGTTTTGTGTGTGCCCTCTCTGTTAATTTTCTTGTCTCTGTGTGTTGGGTCAAGAAAAATGCCATTAAAACTCATCAAAACTGCTCCTTCTTCCTCAGGAAGAGGGCAGAGTTTATGTCAGTGGGAAAATAAATCTTTGGGCTACTCCTTCTAACTCCCTGAGACTGGCAGGAAGGAGGGAAAAAAAAGACGGGGATTTCAGAGGCTCTGCCAGTTTCACAGTGCTAATGGGCAATATCCGGAATAACTGGTCCTTTGTTTCAGGGAAATGTTAATGAGCCTTTGGGAATGCAAAATTATGTTTAGAGCTAAGAAGGGAAGAAGGGCTAAAATTTTCTGCTTAAGAGTATAAGGAAAGTTGAAAGCAGAATAGAAAATAGAGAACCAGAGAGAAGAGGCAGATTGGAGACAAATAAAACTGAGAAACTAGACAAGAGGTTGAAGTTCTCAGCAAGTATTTATTTCTCAGTGTTGAGTAACAGAAGAACTTAAAAACAGGGATGTTTTCATTTGATTATATGTTAGTTTTCATTGCGGTGTTGTAAAACATCATTGCTGGCCGGGCGCGGTGGCTCACGCCTGTAATCCCAGCACTTTGGGAGGCCGAGGCGGGTGGATCACGAGGTCAGGAGATTGAGACCATCTTGGCTAACACGGTGAAACCCCGTCTCTACTAAAAATACAAAAAAAAAAATAAGCCGGGCATGGTGGCGGGCGCCTGTAGTCCCAGCTACTTGGGAGGCTGAGGCAGGAGAATGGCGTGAACCCAGGAGGCGGAGCTTGCAGTGAGCCGAGATCGCGCCACTGCACTCCACCCTGGGCGACAGAGCGAGACTCTGTCTCAAAAAAAAAAAAAAAAAAAAAAAAAAAAAAAATCATTGCTTCTCCACTTCCTCATAAAGGCTTTTATTTGTAGTGCTTTGTTGGTATAGTTTTTGGGAATTCTGAGTTCCACATCTGGGTCAGCATTGAGTACAGGGAAGAGAAGAGCCATGTATTTGAGACCAGAATGATAATAAGAGTTCAGAAGAAACAATAAGAGCCAAAGGCAACCATATTTGGATATTCACAAAAATCCCAGGGAAAGCACTGGACTTTTAATAGTAGACGGTAAAGGCCTCAGGTTAATTTATTTCAGTCTCAAAGAAAGTCAGCCAACTAGTAGTTACATATAAAGCATGATTAAGGCTGGGTGACATGACTCACGCCCGTAATCCCAGCACTTTGGGAGGCCGAGGTGGGCAGATCACTTGAGGCCAGGAGTTCAAGATGAGCCTGACCAATATGGTGAGAGCCTGTCTCTACTAAAAATACAAAAATCAGCCGGGTGTGGTGTCACACACCTGTAATTTCAGCTACACGGGAGGCTGAGGCAGGAGAATCTGCTTGAACCCAGGAGGTAGAGGTTGCAGTGAGCTGAGATTGTGCCACTGCACTCCAGCCTGGGTGACAGAGTGAGACCCTGTCTCAAAAAATAAATACATAAGATAAAGTATGATTATAACCAGTATACGGGAAGCAGAAGACCTGTGCCTTGTAAGTGCTGAAGAAACTTGAGTTCCCCTTTTTTCACTGAAGCAATATGGAGGCCCCATGTCACTATTGAAAAGGAACATGAGAAAGATGTGAGTTGAGGCTACTGAGGAACGAGAGCATGACAGCAAGGCATAATCATTGTTTTCTATCCTGATTTCCTGTAGGATCTCCTTCTGAGGCTGCAAACTCAAGGGTGAATATTATCAGTGTGATACCCACACAAACAAACACATATTCAGGCAAGGGGGAGAGGTAATTCAGTTCCCATACATACCACATGCGCAATTACTTACAAGCATATGGCTATCAATTTAAAGTGGTTTTGCATACAGACTCAGAAGTACGGAGCTAGTATAGCCACAGTGTGCCTTAAGACCCATTTGTACTGTGGCCTTTAAAATATGGTAGATGGTGGAGTCCAAGAATTCAAGATCAATGCTGTAAATTTCTCAGAGGCACAAACCCTGTTGTCTCCTTGCTGGCTCTGCTGATCTGTCTGTTTATATCTAGTGCACTCTGACTTCCTGTTCAGTTCTCTCATTTTCCTCCCTGACTGTAGCATTATGCATCTTCCTGTCAATGTATCCAACGCTTTGCAGATTAGCTTCTGAAGCATCCAATGGATCTAAAAACTGAAAGAAGGCAACAGAAAGAAAAAATAGAGAGCGAGCAAGCAAGCTGAGATGAGTGCAAGTTTAGTGCTTGCAGTTAATTCTGGTGGAAATCAGAGAAGAAATTAAAATGTGAGAAAAGAGGGAGGAGTAGAATGAGGCACTGTTGCAGGCTGGGTTCTCCTGAGACACTGAGATGAATATTTGTGATTCTTGGGATGTTTATTGGAAAATGCTGTTGGGAACAACTCCTGTGGGGCAGTGAGGGCAAGAGCATAAGGCAAAGGGAGAGGTGACATGGTGAAGCTGAATCAAGATGTCATTGCTACAAATGTGTAACTAACCCCAAGAAGAGCTCTGGAGCAAGAATTACCCTTCAGAATTATCTGAAATTCAAACATAGGTCTTTGTCTTAGTCTGTTCAGGCTGCTATACCAAAATTGTCATAGGCTCTGTGGCTATAAACAACAGAAATTTATTATTTTCACAATTCTGGAAACTGGGAACGCCAAGATGAAGGCACCAGCAGATCTGGTGTCTGGTAAGGTCTTACTTCTTAGTTCATAGACAACCTTCTTCTCACTGTGTTCTCTCAAGGCAAAAAGATTCAGGGACCCAAGAGAGGTACCTTAGATATATCTGTATGCATATATATATATATATATATATATATGATTTTTAATCTCATTCATGAATACTCTGTCTTCATTAGCTTATAATCTCCCCAAATCCCCACCTTCTAATGCCATCACATTGAGGGTTAGGATTCCAACCTATGAATTTTGAGAGAACATAAACATTCAGCTATAGCAGTCTTTGTATCCCACCTGGATTCTACCACCCAACATTAGCCAACCATGTGATGTGGGCTGTCACTGGAAAGAAGGTGTGACCATGAGTGACAAAGTCCTTTTCAATATGGCATATCTAGAGAGTGACCGAGCTGAGAGATGTCAGCCACCACTCCCAGCAACTGGAAAAATGAGTGGGTTCTGAAAGGGGTGTGAGATCTAGGCTGAGCATCACAGTATCCGCCTATTACCCACAGGGTAAGAAACACAGCTAAAATAACTGGCCTGAAGAGACTCTCCCTCAGAGCTCTGGGGAGTTTTGTCTCATACTATTCACTGATTGTTGCAAGTGCATTGCTTTTGTCCTTTACCTAAAGTCTAAACTCTTTAAATACCAGGATCACATTTTATAAACTTTTCCTATCCTTTAATAATTTCTTTAGATGAGTAGCTGCCTAAATCTAAAATTGACTTTTTTTTAAAAAAAAAGCTCATTACCTGTGTAATATGATACTATAAAGAGTCTTTTTTCCATATTTTAAGAAGATGTAAATAACCACTCATTTACCAAGTTTTTTTTTTTCTGTCATATCTGCATATAAAAGGCTCCTGAGTGGTCTGATACTGATGACCTTGAACAGTTACAGGCAGAACCTTGAACACTCAAAAAGAGAGAAGGGAGACCAGGAGAATGTGTGAAAGTGAGAGTCTAGGTACCTCAGTGGAAAGAGCCCTCAACCACAGTCTGAAGGTCGGCTTCTGTTTCTTGCTATACTGGTGCTTGCCACGTGATCTTCTAAAAGTCACTTGAACTCTCTTAGACTCACTTCTTTTTTTCATGTAATTAGGGATAATGATGTCTGCTTTACCTTCATGAATAGCAGCAGGTGTTGGACTGAAGGACTGCGATGAAGATCAATGGGTAATGCCTGCCTGATATTTTTGAGGTCTACAAAGAAATTCAAAAGAGTAGTTGCATTATTACTATTATTATTACTTTATGGACAACATTTTTTTTTTTGAGATGGAGTCTTGCTCTGTTGCCCAGGCTGGAGTGCAGTGGCATGGTCTCGGCTCACTGCAATCTCCATCTCCCTACATTCAAGCAATTCTCCTGCCTCAGCCTCCTGAGTAGTTAGAATTACAGGTGCCTGCCACCATGCCCAGCTAATTTTTTTGTATTTTTAGTAGAGATGGGATTTCACCATGTTGGCCAGGCTGGTCTCAAACTCCTGACCTCAGGTAATCCATCCACCTCAGCTTCCCAAATTGCTGGGATTACAGGCGTGAGCCACTGCACCCCGCCACTTTATGGACAACATTTTTTAAAGTTGTCATTTCATAAGTCCTATTGGATTTGGTAATATAAAGGTGACTTAGTTATTTTTAAAACTCCTAACCACAATAGAAGAAATAGACTTCTTCCATCATGGCAGAACCTGAACTGTTACATCGGCTTCTAGATTATTTATTCTTACAGTTGGAGGTAGGGTAAGTAAGATGATCTCATATATATTCAGTTTCTAAAATTCATAAACATTTATCTTTCAAATCAACATTCCTATCAACCAGGGAAAATAAGACATTGCTACTTCTTATGTCTCTTTAACAAAGTAATTTAATTGTTTGTCGAAAGAAAGGTACTGTAGATGCATGTGTAGCATAGAATCTTGAATAGAGATGGTTTGGAAGAATTTCAAAATGTTCAGGGGAGAAAGGTTAACCTCAAACAAAAAATGAATAATTTTAGACTGCCAAACTTAATTATGGGTTGGAATTAAATGTTCTCCATTAATGCAGTTATTTGTTGAGTTGAGATTGAAGGAGCTCAGTAGTGGGCTTTTTAATTACCTGTTTTAGTGTAGAAGGCACTCAAGTGGTAACTGAGCGGACACCATTTACACGAGCATGCACTTTGTCGAAATATTGTTCAGAATGTTAATTACCTTCCCCGAACAGAATGACTTATTTTCTGCTAGTCTGAAGTTAAACAGATCCCACCATAGCAGAGATGGAGCCACCGGGTGAGAGGGAAGATGTCTCACTTGACACCTGGGCTTTATTGCTAGGGCCCAAATGGACCCATTTGCCATGAGTTAGGAAAATTCTCAGCTAGAGATCAGGAAACCTTGAGCAAAGTTGTCTTTCCACTTCTACTCTCTCGTGTTTAGACTTTGCCCTTCCCATCCTTTGGGCACCTTGCGTGTTCATGGTCTTTATAGCTACTTCCTAATTAAAGAAAAATTAAAAGCCTGCTTTCAAGATTGGACATGAAACCTATTTTTTAATCATATTTAGTCCACTGATAAGGCTTATTCTGTGACTCTTCTTAGGGAATGTTGGCTCTTACAAAATGCAAAGGCTTATGTAAAATAATGTGTTTTTAATAGTGAACTTTTAGCATTAGTAAGTCCTAAACCAAGGTTAAATCATCCATGAACACATCTTAAGTATCTTCTATGGAAATGGTATCTATTACACCTTGCTAATACATCCAAATTTCAACTCTTGTTCTATTAATGACTCAGGCTGGGAAAAAATTGCAGCATCCTTTCTATTCCATGTACGTCCTGCCCTCATTGAAAAATAGACCTTAAGCCGAATAGGAATGTTACAGAATAAGAGCAGAAACTGTCCTTTCAGAGGTCTTTTAATATGTCTCATTTTTTTCTGGTAGAGAAAATTTAAAATCGATATTTTCACCTTCTTTCTTCTTTTAGGAAGCCACCCTCTCCGACCCAGCTTAGAAGGCATTTGTTCAATATCACTGCTTTTGTTTCACTCTTGAGTTTGCCTGGACTAATAGATACTGTATTTCCCAACCTTTCATACCAAGGTTTGTGGTAGGACTTCTCAGGTCTTAACATGTCAAGGATTAAATGAGATAGGGTGGTGGCTCAGGTCACATATAAAGGTAGCATGCTAGGCAATCGTTTTTTTCTCTACCTTAATCATCAAAAGTCAAACATGAGTGAGAAGCAAAACCAGAGAAATACACATACAAATGGACAAACTGGTTGGGAATCCATGCCCTGAAAGACTCAAGCCTGGGCCTAAATTGCTGGGAGAGAAAGTTGCTGGTCAAAAATTAATTCACAGAAGGGCTACAAAAAAAAGAAGGGATGTGAGCTGACATGATGATATGATCTTTACCAAATCTTCACTGGATGAAACAAACAGGGAAAGGAGAAATGAGTGAAGAGACAGAAAGAGATCGTTATTGAGAAATCATCTATAAGACCATAAGGCAGCTGCCAGCAGTGGCTCACGCCTGCAATCCCAGCACTTTGGGAGGCCAAGGCAGGCAGATCATGAGGTCAGGAGTTTGAGACCAGCCTGCCCTACACCGTGAAACCCTGTCTCTACTAAAAAAACAAAAATTCGCTGGGCATGGTGGCATGCCCCTGTAATCCCAACTACTCAGGAGGCTGAAGCAGGAGAATAGCCTGACCCTGGGAGACGAGGTTGCAGTGAGCCGAGATCACGCTGCTGCTGCACTCCAGCCTGAGCGACAGAGCAAGACTCTGTCTCAAAAAACAAACAAACAAACAAACAAACAAACAAACAAACAAACCATAAGGCATGGTCTCAAATGCAGTTCTCTGGTCTACATTTACATTTACCACTCACAATAAGAAAGAGACTAAATGAACTGAGGAATCTAGACCTCTCTCATTGTGTCTCTGCTGAGCCTTCAATCTTGTAAAAAAGGACATGGTTCCTTTAATAATCTTGGCACACAAAGTGTTCTATTAAACAGCAGACATTTGTGAGTTTTTATACAATGTGATTCATTGAATTTTGATTAATATTATTATTTAAAAAGAATTTCCCTAGGGAATTGAAGTTAGATGCAAAACAAAGAATTAAATATAAAAATGTCACACAAAATTAGAAACCATCAGAAGAGAACCTGAATAGGACAATTCTAGCACATTTAGTGCTTAGGCTAAAGATGAGTTCCTTTACACAGGAACAAACTGGATTTTTTTTAAGTAGCTTATCCTGTGCACATGCAGTACCACTGAAGCCCAATGAACAGTAAGCTTAGTTATTGAGATCTGTCAGTATCTCCTACTCCCACCCTGGCTAACTACATAGCAGTGAACTTTCCAAAATAGATTCACATTTTCTCCTCATCTCTTAGGATTAGCTGCAAGTGTGTCTAAACCTGGATGTAAGAGGAGTGTGTAAACTTTGTGAAAATATGGACTGCAATCTGGTAATGGCGTAACCCAGCAAAATCCAATCACCGACATGGAATAGTCACTAGTGTTGAAGCATGCATGAATTTTTACACAAGTATACCACCTCACAGAGATATTATACAGGATAGAATGGACAGAAGTGTGGTAAAGTATGTTCCTGATAGGGAATGACTTTAGCTATGGTAGGAAAGTGACAAAATAGCAGTAAACAGCCAAACTCTGAGCAAGAGACTGAAGTCTGGAGACCACAAAATGCATAGCACAGATTTTTCATGAGAATAAGCAATAGTAAAATCTACCACCTGAAGAGGCTGCACAGAGTTGTGAGAGGCAGGTGATTCATTCAAAACATAATTTTATATAGTCTGTGAGGTTAAAGAAGGTCAAGGATTCACGAGATGCTGATAATACCTAGAGTTTCTATTTAGAGAACAAAGCATTCATTTCTGTGCAGAAGGGTCGGTCCATCATCATTCAAAAAGCTCTTATTAATCACTGACCTGTAGAAAGAGGCAGGTTCATTGAACAAATAAGCAAATAGATTGGGAAAAAGTCTATATGGTTTCTATAAATGGAAATCATGCCTGATTAAACAACCTGAATTCTCTCAGGTATAAACAGATCTTTTAAAAGAATAAACAAATGCCTTATAGACAAGGAACTACCAGTGGAAGTAATTTAATTAGACATGCAGAAAGCCTTGAACAAGGTAGGGCCTCATGAGGTATGTCACTAGAGGGACTCTCAAAACACTGGATATCCATGCATCCAGGCTTTTGGGGATATGATTCACATGGCAGGTGGGATATTAGATTACCCAGGAATGTTTAAACTGTGCCCCCTTGGATTTCCGCAGAGGTGCCCTGGGGGTAATGCAGGCTGAGGGAGCTGTTGGTGGACCTTGCTTCCATAGGGGATCTTTTATCTGCAATATGTTTTACATATTGCAGTTCCCAGTAAGGTTTCATTGGAAGGTTTGGAGACAACTCTAATAGATTGCCTTTGTAATGCCTTTTATTTTTATGAAGAGTCTGTCATTGACATTCTTGTCCACCCCAGTAGATATAAAGTTTTAATCACTAAGAAATTGGAATAATCTTTTGAAACAAAAAACTGGATTCAAAGTAAGAAATAAAGAATAGGCTAAATGGCACATTTTCTAGTTAGTAAATAAGTAAAGTGGTGGTTTATACTAATAATCAATGCTGAAGTCCATCTTATTAGTTGATTAACTAATTAACTGATAGTCAATGAGAAGATTTCAATGTCAAATTCTGCATCTAATTTATCATGGAGAAAACTTCAATTCGGTTGGTACAAATACCACTTTAATCTTCATGTGAGGCAAAATTGAGGAGGAGTGCTATGAGCTAATTCAGTCTTAGAGAAACTTCTCCATACTATGGATTCTTCAAGACTACTACAAATAAGAATAACTTTCTGATCATTCCACAGCCCAGTTTTACTTACCTATGTGTTGCTGGGATGAGGGAGCATGCTGTTTACCCCTAGGTTTGTTTCGTGGTATCTGATTTCTTATGGTATAACTAAGCCCTTTAACTTGTCTAGTTTTAATTTTAATGTAATTTTTTTGAGAAGGAGTCTTGTTACATTGCCTGTGCTAGTCTTAAACTCCTGGGCTCAAGCAGTCCTTCCATTTCACCCTACTGAGTAACTGGGACTACAGGCATGCAAACATGGCACCTGGCTGATTTCTCTATTTTATGTGACAAATTCATAGATGTAGCTTCTATTAATGTCATTTTATGGTGTCTGAGGATTAATGAATATCTTGTACCTAAAGACTTTTTAATATTTTTATGTAGTTGTAAAGATATTTTCTTGCTGCAACATTAAAGCCTAAGGAAAAAAATGTAAGAAATTCGATACTAAGTAAAATCTGCAGTATGTGAAGCAGGTGTTCTGCCTCTGGTGGTCAAAGATGGGTTGTGGAAGGCCATGCCTCCCCTCTAAAACATGAATTTTATAGAGCTTATCCAATTTTATGACTTTAACTATAACCTCTCTGCTGGTAACTTCCAAATACCTACCTCTAGCCCTGACACATCCTCCAGATAGTAAGCCTCTTATTCAACCGCTTGCTGGTCATTTCCAATTGTAAAATCTACCCGCTGTCAAACACGGTATTCCAAAACTGAACTTAGAACCTTACAGTCCAAATCATCATTTCCATTATTTCTAATTTCTGTCAATGGTACTGTGCAAGTACCGAGATATGGAATCATTTTTGACTCCTCACTCATGTCATTTCTATTATTTTATTGTGTCACCAAATAAATACACTTGAATGACAATTCTCTGGGGCACACACCTTAGGAAATGGATGACAAAGTGTTCCCATGCTTTATAATTCATGAATTTTATTTGCCAGAAAAAAACATCAAGGAATAAAGATGACCTCCAATAGTGAACTTTCTGACATGTGCTCTATATAGGTGACAATCTATAAACCTTATACAGAATCACACAGAAAGTAAGGGAACTGGAATGTAAATACAGGCCTGTCAGACCTGAATACAAGACTACTCTTAAGTTTACCATCATATCCTGAATGACATAGTAAGTAAAGAGGTGTCATATGCAAGTGGGATAAATAAAACCCACAGAAATATCTCAGCTTTCCAGGGTATTGCCCCATAACTGCAGAATAAAACAACCCCGTAAACATTTCTGTACTTGCATTGGTAAGACTGTTTGTTTCTCTTGGTGGAATTAACTTCCACATGTTGTTTTCAGTCATAGTAAATACAAGCACATAATTATAAAGATAGTTTGCAGTATGATAGAAAGCATACTAGGAAATCAACTCTTATGACTTTATACTTAGTTTAAAAATCCAACAGGGTCTCTCCTGCGGTCAGTGGCATGCTTTGTATCCTTGTGAATATTCCACTTCAATACTCGTTCCTGTTAGGGGATGAGTGTTGGCAGGCTAATATTAATGAATTGAGCAGCCTCGATTAATTTCCAGTATGAAAATAGCCTTAAAATGAGTCATGAAAGCCACACAAGAAAGATGGCACTTTAAGATGAATGTACGGTGTTGACCTTCACCGTTTCTTCATTTCTTCATTATATTATTCATAATTGGTTGGGTAAATTATACTATTATTCATTTTAAGCATTTTTCTGCTAAATGTTAAGTGTCCAATTCCAGGATTTTATGGTTTCAAATTAATATCCCATGGTTACTCTACAATAAACATATTTAATCTTCTATCATTATGAAACACAAAGTTACTAAAGTTACTAAAAAATAACTATCAGATCCATTTATTTAAAAATATTTTGCTAGGAAAATAATAATGCTTCACATAATTCTATTTTTCTAAAGGCTTTGACATGTGATTTAAATTTCTCTTTGGCTTGGAAATCTGGACATCTGTAATTGAACTGTCAGGTTTCCCAGGTAAAATTTGATTCTGTAAAAAGTGACTTTTTTCTTTTTTTTCCCCCATCCATTCTATGGAAACTAACAAAGGTGAACTACAGCTATTGTGCTTTTTAAAAAAATTGGATCATTGGTCTTTTCATGGAAAGAATTCAAAGCTTTGAGAAGTGATGTTGGCAAAGTGAAGATTTGATTAAATGATTACTTTTGGTTTGGTAGATTCAGACAGTGAGGGAAAAGAGGGCTGGTTGGGAATATTTATTTAAGACAAGAAAACAAATCACAGCAAATTTATAAATTTAAATTTAAATTCAGAGATTCTGAAGTATTTTGGCTTCCCTAATAAATCCTACTAGGAAAATAACTTTGCTTTTCTGCTATTAACTTAGCAGGTTCTCTGTGGTTAACAATGTTTTAAGGAATAAAGTAAACTAAAAGAAATGAGTCATGTCAGTGAGCAACGCAAAGTTCAAAAAGCCTTTGCTTCATGCAGAAGCTATATTGAAAGCATCTAAGACAGTGCAAGCAAACGTCTCGTCTTCAAAGTAATTCCTCTGTCGGGGGTGATCTTCTTAGAATCTAATTTTATCAACCTATGATTTCTCCTCAAAATGCTCATCACTGTGTGACTGTCTTGTAAATACTTTCTTTTGGTCATCTTGTGATGTGAGCTGTTTTTCCTCAGGTGAATTTTTTATACGAGCCTTGTTTCAGTTTAGCGCCTCTCAAATGGTAATATTCATTCTTATTTTTCATTCCCACGTTGAATTCTGCATTCTATAATAATGACTGATATGATGCTGCCAAGATAGATCAGAGTCATATTTATCTTCACCTTGCAAAGCTTATTGCATTATTTAGTATTATGAGGCCTTTTCATTTATGCTGCTTTGCACCTTACTGGGTCCTGAAGTCCTGGTGAGCCCACTTACAATCTGATGTGACACAGCTGATAAGATTTGAACTGCATCACATCAAGAGGCACTTGTAAGCCATTTATACCAAATTCCACGAAGAACAGAGCTGAAATCAGACAGGGTCATTTTCTCAAAAGGATTTTTTTAGTCCCAAGCTATTCCCATCAGATTTCCAGTGACTCCTTCAGGTCAAGTCGGAAGCAATGTCTTTTTTTTTTTTTTTTTTTTTTTTTTTTGACAAGCAAGAGATTTGTTGTTGCTTGGTTGTTTTGCTGATATAATGGAAACCTGTTTACATCAGAAAATGTTATGTCTTTCTCCAGATAATTTGGCTTATCTACAATGTTCTTTGGTTATATATTTTCATATATATATATTTAAATGCTAACTTGTAAAAATTCAGTAAAACAGATTAGGCAATTTATTTTAAAGTAGTTATGTAACATGATTTGATGTAAATATTGTCGTATATACTAGGAGAATATAATATTTTGCTCTTCTTCTTCAAAAGCAATATTTATTTAACTCTTTCCAAAACATTCAAAAGATTTTTCTATAGCCTTCTGATTCTCATCAAAATCTTAATAGTGGAAAGAAAACTGTTCTCAAAGTCAGGAAATTTGGTGCTTTTGTAATAAACAAGGCGTCCTTAAGCATGTCTCTTAAACTCTCTGTTTTGATTTTTTTACCTGCTGGTTACCTTATCAAGTCCCAACTCTCTCACCTCTCACTTCCAATTCATCAACAAATTGTGTCAGACATACCTTCAAATACATCCCAAATTTGATTACATTCAAAACCACCACCCAAAACCAAGCCATACTATCCCTTCCCTGAATCATAACATCTAACTGGCCTCTGAGTTTCCAGTTCTGCTACACTCAAATCCATTCTCCATATGGAAGCCATAGGGATGTTTCTAAAATGCCTTTTGGATTATATCACTTCTTACTCAAAACCGTTTATGGCTTTCTCTCTTAAAATAAAATCCAAAGATTTTATATAGCTCTAAGGCCCTAAGCAATCCCTCTGTGGCCACTCCCCAAGCTTGTCTCTCACCTTTCTTCCCGGTGTTCACTTGGCTGGAATGAGATTAACCACGACCCATGCAGGCCTTGAACGTGCTCCCAGGTCAGAACCTAACAAGGGCCATGAGCTTGAAGCTTATGCCATTTGAGGAACCTTTTTTAGGTAAGTGAATACAAACATTGGATATGAAAGTGAATATTTATTTAAGATAAAAAAATCACAGCAAATTTATAAATTTAAATAAGCTGAAAATCACCATAACATAATATTTTTATATTAAATAACTGTCTGCTACATGTTGGCACAATGGATGGTAGCTGTGTCCTTGGATTCCTACAACGGGGAGCCAACAACAGCTTAAGTAAAAAGTAATTGCAAACCACATAAATATATCCCACTACACAAACAAAATGAGTCTCCACATGATGCCAACAAGGCCACTGACCACTCCAACTCCATCTGACAGGAGTGAGGAGAGCATGATGAAGGTAGAAATAGGAGTGAAAAACAGCAGAAAATAACCAATTGTGGTTAAAATTCATGATTTTGCAAATTTTACAAGAAATACATGAGCTGCATACTATGCAGCCATAAAAAGGAACGAGATCATGTTCTTTGCAGGGATATGAAGCTGGAAGCCATTATCCTCAGCAAACTAACACGGGAACAGAAAACCAAACACCACATGTCCTCACTTATAAGTGGGAGCTGAACAATGAGAACACATGGACATGGCGGGGGAACAACACACACTGGGGCCTGTCAGGGGAGGGCAGGGCTGGGGGAGAGCATTAGAGAAAAGAGCTAATGCATGCTGGGCTTAATACCTAGGTACTGGGTTGTGAGGTGCAGCAAACCACCATGGCACACGTTTGCCTATTTAACAAAACTGCACATCCTGCACACATACCCATGTATCCCAGAACTTAAAACTAAAATTAAATTAAATTAAAAAAATAATACATGAGCATGTGAATTCAAGCCTAGAACCCTTCCCAGGGCCTTTGCAAGAGTTTGATCAAGTGAGCAGCCTTGAAGCTTGAGCTTCTTCAGTTTCAAGGTGAGTTTGCCTCTGCCCTGTGCACTTGCTTTCTCCCTTCCTGGAATGTCCTGCTGTGACTCAGATCTCTAAAAAGTCCTTCTCCAGTGAGGTCTTTCTTGCCTATTTTAACTAAAGTAGGATACTTTGTCATTCTTCTCTTCTTTACCTTATTTTTCTTCAAAGAAGTTATCAGGCCAGGTGCGGTGGCTCACGCCTGTAATCCCAGTACTTTGGGAGGCTGAAGCAGATGGATCACCTGAGGTCAGGAGTTCGAGACCAGCCTGGCCAACATGGTGAAACTCCTTCTCTACTACAAATACAAAAAAAGTTAGCCAGGAGTGGTGGCACATGCCTGTAATCCCAGCTACTCAGGAGGCTGAGGCTGCAGAATCGCTTGAACCAGGGAGGAGGAGGTTGCAGTGAGTTGAGATCGCGCCATTGCACTCCAGCCTGGGCAATAAGAGCGAGGAGACTCCATCTCAAAAAAAAAAAAAAGAAAAGAAAAGAAAAAAAAGAAAAGAAAAGCAGTTACCAACCTAATATTTATATTAGCTGTGTACTTTTGTATTTGCTTATTTGCTTTAACTGCTAGGATGACAGCACCATGACTGAAAAGATATTGTTTTGTTCATTGATGCATCCTCAAAGTCTAGAACAGTTTTTAGTGTGTAGTGGGTGTTCAATAAATATCCACCAAATGAACGAATGGATGCATTATTTCTACAAATGTTTGTGAAAGCCAATAGGATTAAGGTACTTAAAAGTGATATGAGAACAGAGAGGTCTCATTGTTATAAAGGCATTAGTGATTCAGTTTTGGCCTCTCTAGAAGCCTGCTTCCTCAGAGAAAGGATATTTAATTGGAAAATACACAGGAAGGACTTTGGCAGTACAAGGAGAGATTTGGCTGGGTTTTAATTATGAATTTGTTAAAATTGGCTTGTACTCTGTGAAGTGGTTTGAATGCCGTTCCCATGGTTTTACCTCACCATTGGGAAAACTGGCGACATTTTAAATGGCAGTAGATGTTGGAAAGACAAATGGCATATTAAAACCCACACACCAGTGTGCAATGCTGCCTCAAACCAATAACAACCCTTCTTAATAAAAACAATGTTTCGTCTCTTGCATAATAAAGATTTCTTCCCTTGAACCCCAATGGGCATTGTCTATTTCTTGCAGACATGTGATATTTTTCCCCTTTAGCAAAAGTTGGAAAACTGCCTCCTTGTTGAGGCTGTGCAATTTCTCAGTTCTCTCAGGATAGCTAGGCAGCTCATCACTCACAATGATAGCTCCATTCACAAACTGACATCATAAAAACATGAAGGAAGATAAAGAAAGTATTGTGCAAAGAACTTTAAGCCAAGAGAAAAATAAACCCTTTGGATACTTCAGAATTGAATTCCAATATGCCATGAATGGCAATGTCTTGAAATTTCTCTGTTTTAAATTCTTCTTAATATGAGAACTCCAAATCACTGGATGTAATATAAACTTGCCAGTCTTCAAATTAGCCAAACACTGTAAATAACTCCTGCAAATTGAACAACTGATGGCTGTTATGTTTTCATGTCCTTAGGCTAAAAAAATAAGGATGAAAGGAAAGGCGCTATCCTAAATCCATAAAGGAACAAAGCCATTGATAAACATAGGATGACAGTTTCCTAGGCCTGGAAAAATTAGGTTAACTTTAATAAAAATTGATGTTGGAAAAGCAGAATTTATTTATTTATATTTATCAGCATAGTTTGTTCCAAATTATATGATTAGTTAGGTGTCTGTACTGTGTGTTAGGCTAATTATGGTAAGTCACTGAGACTTGTATCTCAGAAAAATGTCCTTTCCTTTGAAAAAACCAACTTAATTAATCAACTCTAAGATGTATGGGCCAGGGCTGTCAAAGCCATAAGAACAATTGCTTAGGTGCCCAGAAATACCACAATAAAGCAAATACTGCAATAAAGTGAGCCACACACAATTTTTGGTTTCCCAGTGTATATAAAATTATGTTTACACTATATTACAGTCTATTAAGTGTGCAATAGCATTATGTCTATAAAACAATGCATGTACCTTAATTTAAAATACTTTATTGCTAAAATATGCTAATGATCATCTTGCCTTCATGTTGATGTCTGCTGACTGAGCAGGGTGGTGGTTGCTGAAGGCTGAAGTTGATGTGACAGTTTCTTAAAATAAGACAATGGTGTTTGCTGCAGAGATTGACACTTTCTTTCATGAAAGACTTCTCTATAGCATGTGATGTTGTTCTATAGCATTTTATTCATAGTAGAACTTCTTTCAAAATTGGAGTTAATATTTTCAAACCCTACTGCTTCTTTAACAACTAAGTTTATGGAATATTCTAAATCCTTTGTTGTGATTTCCACAATGGTCACAGCATTTTCATCTGGCATAAATTCCATCTAAAACAAAACACTTTATCTGTTCATCCATAGGAAATAACTCCTCATCCATCCAAGTTTTATCATGAGATTGCAACAATTCAGTCACATTTTCAGGCTGCACTTCCAATTCTAGTTCTCCTGCTATTTCTACACATCTGTAGTCAATTCCTCCACTGAAGTCTTGAACCCCTCAAAATCATCCATGAGGGTTGGAATCAACTTCTTCTAAACTCCTGTTACTGTTGATATTTTCACCTCCTCTCATGAATCACAAATATTCTTAATGACATCTAGAATGGTGAATCCTTTCCAGAAGATTTTCAATTTACTTTTCCCAGATAAATCAGAGGAATCATTATCTCTGGTAGCTATAATATTACAAAATGTTTTCTTAAATAATAAGACTTGAAACCTGGAATTACTCCTTGAATGAATGAATGAATGCAGAATGAATGTTGTGTTAGAGGGCTGGAAAACAGCATCAGTTTCCTCTTACATCTCCATCAGAAATCTTGGGTGACCAGGTACATCGTTAATGAACAGTGCTATCTTGAAAGGATTCTTTTTTTTTCTGAGAAGTAGATCTTAACAATGTGCTTACTATATTCAGTAAACTGTGCTGCAAACAGACATGTTGTCATCTCGGCTTTGTTATTTCATTTATAGAGCACAGGCAGAGTAGATTTACCGTAACTCTTTAGAGTCCTAGGATTTTCAGAATGGTAAATAAGCATTGGCTTCAACTTAAAGTCACCAGCTGCATTTGCCCCTAACAAGAGGGTCAGCCTGTCCTTTGAAGCTGTGAAGGGAAGGCAGATATTGACATATCCTCGCTAGCTAAGAGAGTTCTAGATGTGATCTTCTTCCAATAGAAGGGTGTTTCATCTACATTTATAATTTATTGTTTAGTGTAGCCAACTTCATCAATTATCTTAGCTGAATCTTCTGGATAACTTGTAGCAGCTTCTACACTAATGCTTGCTGCTTTACTTTGGACTTTTATGTTATAGTGGTGGCTTCCTTCCGTTTTTTCTGAGCATGAGTATATTTTTTATTATTATTATTGTTATTGTTACTGTTATTGTTATTATTTGAGTCTTGCTCTGTTGCCCAGGCTGGAGTGGAACACGAGTACATTTTATTTTATTTTTATATATTTATTTTTTCTGGGGTACATGTGCAGGATATGCAGGTTTGTTACATAGGTAAATGGTTTGCTGCACAGATCAACCCATCACCTAGGTACTAAGCCCAGCATCCATTAGCTCTTCTTCCTGATGCTCTCCCTCCCCTTAACCCCACTCCCAACAGGCCCCAGTGTGTAGTTTACCCCCATGTGTCCATGTATTCTCATTGTTCAGCTCCCACTCATAAGTGAGAACATGTGGTGTTTTGTTTTCTGTTCCTGCATTAGTTTGCTGAGGATAATGGCTTCTAGCTTCATCAGTGTCTCTGAAAAGGAAATGTCATTCCTTTTTATGGCTGTATAGTATTCTGACAGCTTCCTTTCTTGAACCTCATGAACCAACCTTCGCTAACTTCAAACTTTTCTTCTGCAACTTCCTCACCTCTTTTAACTTTGAAAGAATTGAAGATAGTTAGGGTCTTGCTCTGGATTAGGTTTTGGCTTAAAGTAATGTTGTGGCTGATTTGATCATTTATCCAGATCACTAAAACTTTCTCCATGTCTGTAATAAAGCTATTTCACTTTCTTATCATTTGTGTGTTCTCTGGAGTAGCATTTAAATTTGCTTCAAGAACTTTTCTTGTGCATTCACATCTTGGCTAACTCTTTGGTGCAAGAGGCCAATTTTCAGCCTATCTGGGCTTTCAACATGCCTTCCTGGCTAAGCTTAATCATTTCTAACTTTTGATTGAAAGTGAGAGGCATTCAACTCTTTCTTTTACTTGAATACTTCGAAGTCATTGTAGGGTTATTAACTGGCCTAATTTCAGTATTTTTGTGTCTCAAAGAATAGGAAGGCTCAAAGAGTGAGGGCAAGATGAGGAAACAGCTTGTTGGTGGAGCAATCAGAGCACACAAAACATTTATCAATTGTTTGCTCTCTTATGTGGGCATGATTCATGGCACCCTCAAACAATTACAATAGTAACATCAAAGATCACTGATCACAGATCACATAACAGATATAATAATCATGAAAACATTTAAAATATCATGAGAATTGCCAGAATGTAATACAGAGGCATGAAGTGAGCACATGCTGTTTAAAAAAAATGGCACCAATAACTTGCTCGATGCAGGCTTGCTACAAACCTTCAATTTGTAAAATATGCAATATCTGTGGAGCACAATAAAGTGAGGTATGGCTGTAAAAACAGGGAGAGATGCCAACCCCTGGCTTTCTCCAAAGACTGATGACTTCTCCAAGTTTGCCTTTTTATCACTCTGGGCATTTATTCCAAACTAATCTCATCTCATCTCTAAATTTTGCCTTCTTTCCTCCATTTCCATTTTTGGAGCACCCATAGAACCTCCCCATGTGAGATTAAGTTAGATCAGCACTGAACCAGGATACTTGGCATGAGATAGAAAACCATTACCCACAAACCAATGTTTTCCTCTTCTGTTACCATGTTAAATATATCACCAGTCTGCCTAAACCCATGTTGTCATAAACTCTTTCTTCCCTGAGTCACTACAGATAACTGATTATATATTTTGAAATATTCCTCAAATCTGTCCTATTCTACTTTCTAGTTGAGACTTTTATTCCTCCCTCTTCAAAAGTGAAATTATTTTCTGATTATCTCCTTTTGCCATTCTGTTCAGTCCTCCAATGAACCCTGTAATCCAAATATTTTGCCAGAGTTTCATTAAAAATATTTATCTGCTGAAAAATGTCTGCTAATTTTCTGTTACATCACTTAAAGTCTAAGCTGCTCAGCCAATATTCTGTAGTTTCTACAGTTTGACTCTCACCTAATTTTCTGATTGCATTTTTTTCTTCATTCCAGCTTATACCCTCAGGAACCACACTCTCTCCAGCCACACCTCTCAGTGCTACTCCTAAAACACTTTTGTACTTTAAATATGTTCTCCTGATTAGAAAGGCCTTCTTCTCATTCCTGTCCATCAAAATCCTCTACATTAACAACTTTTCTGATAGGTTAAGTGGAAATCTCTCCTTTTCTTTTCTCATTTGCCATGGTGCATTTTATCTCAAATATAGTCCTATTTCTCTTTATTTCTTTATAACAAACATTTTTTAAAGTGTTGACTATACTCACAATCTCCAATTTCTTTCCACGCATTTCCTTTCAAGCCCACTGAAATTAGCCTCCGTTTCCAGTACTCCACCAGAACACCTCATGTCGGGATCAATAAAGACCCCCATGTTGCTATCCCTAATGGTCATTCTCAGTCATCTTATTCAGTGAAAATATTGCACTTGCCCTTCTTTTCGTTGTTGCTGGTTTTTTTCTTTTCTTTTCATTTTTTTTGTTTGTTTGTTTTTTTGAGACCAAGTATCGCTCTGTCACCCAGGCTAGAGTGCAGTGGCATGATCTCGGCTCACTGCAACCTCCGCCTTCTGGGCTCAAGTGATTCTCCTGCCTCAGCCTCCCGAGTAGCTGGGACTACAGGCAAGCACCACCATGCCCAGCTAATTTTTGTATTTTTAGTAGAGATGTGGTTTCACCATATTGGTTAGCCTGGTCTCAAACTCCTGACCTCGTGAGATCCACCTGCCTTGGCCTCCCAAAGTGCTGGGATTACAGGCGTAAGCCACCGTGCCCAGCCTTCTTTTTTTTTGAGACAGAGTTTTCACTCTTTTTGCCCAGGCTAGAGTGCAATGGTGTGGTCTCACCTGACTGCAACCTCCGCCTGCCGAGTTCAAGCGATTCTCCTGCCTCAGTCTCCCGAGCAGCGGGGATTACAGGCGCCAGCTAC
This sequence comes from Gorilla gorilla gorilla, assembly GCF_029281585.2. Classification (NCBI taxonomy): domain Eukaryota; kingdom Metazoa; phylum Chordata; class Mammalia; order Primates; family Hominidae; genus Gorilla; species Gorilla gorilla. The sequence continues at coordinate 55,079,308 of NC_073227.2, forward strand.
CATGCCCGGCTAATTTTTGTATTTTTAGTACAGACAGGGTTTCACCGTGTTGGCTAGGCTGGTCTCGAACTCCTGACCTCAGGTGATCCAACAGCCTCGGCCTCCCAAAGCGCTGGGATTACAGCCATGAGCCACCGCGCCTGGCCTGCACTTGCCCTTCTTGAAACCTTTGTCTATTTGTTATCCAAAATACTACTACATCTAGGTTTCTCCCTTGTCAGCCACTCCTTCTCAGCTTCCTTTGCTGCTTACTGATTATCTCCTAATGTCTAAACTTTGAGCTATCCCAGGTTTCATTCTTTAGACCTTTTCTGTTTTCCACCTACTCCATGAATGAGTTCATCCAGTCTAATGACTTTAAATACCAACTTCACTCTAAGGACTTTCTAAATCTGAGACATCCAGCATGAATTCCAGACTCTTCATATAACTATCTACTTGCCATCTCCATTTATTTGTCTAATACGCATCTCAAATTTAACATATCCAAACAAAATCCTTATTCCCAGCCGCTACTGTGACCTAGACTTCTCGTCCTACAATTTTTCTTATCTCAGCAAGAAGCAACACCATTCTTCTAATTGCTCAGATCATCCATTTAGTGGGGTTAACTTTGATGTCTCCCTTTCTTCCATATCCTGTGCCAGACCCATCAGCAACTTCTGAACGCTTTGCCTTCTTACTATATTCAGAGTCTAATTACTTCTCCCCACATTGCTATTGCTATTGTCTAAATTCTGAATGATAGCAAAAGCTTCTGAACTAATTTCTGTGTTTCAGTACCAAACCTTCACCATCTATGCACAACAGAGCAGCCAGAGTGATCCTCTTAAGCACCAAGTCAGATCATGTTCCTCCTTTGCTCCCACATGTCAATGACTTCCTTTCTTACTCAAAAGAAAATTACAAGCCTTAGTTTGGCCTACACAATCTTTCTAGTCCTCCCTACTTTTCTGATTCCTCACTCTCCCCAGCCATGCCTGCCTCCTTTCTGTTCCCAGCATTCCCCTTCACAAGGTATAAAATGGCACACACCTCCAACCAACCCCTGCTCCCCTCTCAAGCCAGCAGTTCCTATCTTCATTACTTTATTTTAATTTTCTCAATAGAACTTACCAATACCTGAAATACTACATATATCCACGTGTACTTTTTTTTTTTCTTTTTTTTTTCCCCCCCTCTCTCCTCAATAGGAAATACTAGCTTGCATAAGGCTGGGACATTTATCTATTTGGTTCTCTAATTTATTCCCAGTGTCTAGAACAGCACCGTGCATATGAAGGGCATTCAAAAGGTATCTGTTAAATGAACTCTTTTCCATTGTTTATAATTCTTAACTCTCAAGCCAGCTAATGAAAATATAATACATATGTAACCTATTTTTTAGCAAAGCATAGAAAGCATGTTCTATTTTAATTGAGTGATGAGGGCGACAGGGGTGATGAAACTGAGGTTAGAATATTTTGAGAACCATTATGTGATTGTAAATTTCCTTAAACAACTCTATGATTTACAGAGGAAATGAAGTCATTGTAATCTCTTAGTCATCAGTTAAGGAAGAAAAAAAAAGCGAGTAGAAGTGATACAATGCAAAAAGTCATCTTGACTGGATAGAAAAAGAACATATTTTCCTGGCTTGAAAAAGTTTCAAATTTCTTTTTAAGTTGTGCCCTCTAAAGTAAACTTTGACTCTCAAGTATATTTATTCAATCAAGATTATTATTACACTGCGGTGCTTAGGTGTAGTGGCTTCCTGTGGCTTTACCATTTTAAGCAACTGATGACATTTACCATAGAGATTACACATGGATTACAATTCTGGAATGTACATTGTTGAGGGTTTCTTTTGATATCACAGTCTAAGGGAAAGAGTTAGAGTTTAATATTTTATAACTCGCAGCAGGTTATATATTCAAGCCAAACATGTTTTAGTAGTAATTCTTCAAGCTACCAAAGGCTGTTGCTACCAGAGAAAAAGGAAAGGTTAGTTTGCTACTGTGGTTCCCAGCAGAATCTGTATCATATAGAAAGCATTATAAAGGAATCTGCTATTTTTTTCCTGTAATATTTGGCTAACTACTACTTTTACTATGTGGTATCATGTTTGATAATGCCTCTCTAACATCTATGTGGAAATTTAAGTTTGCATAAGGCAATGCTGTGAATTTTAATCTACATATATATTCTTGGTTCCTAAGAATGATATTTCTGCAGCAGTGATTATGTATTGTATCATGTGACAAAATATAGATGAATTTAGTAAGCTAAATTCTGTTTTCAGTTGCGATGGTTTTCTTGAAAACTATGTTATTTATGTTGGTACTAATTTAATTAAATTAACATTCAGAAATTACACAGCCAATTTGGCAACACTTAAATTAATGCTGCTATTTAATCGGCATTGTTAATGTGACTTTAAGCATTGACAATGTCACCATTATTTAGTATTTACTTAATAGTTCTGTTGTGCAGCACACTTAGAATGGTTCATTTCTTTAATTTAGACAATTCTTATTATAGACCTATAGACTATCACCTATCAGAAAACCTATTAAAACACAAATACTTACAGTTAACCTCAAAGTGTGTCTACAATTGGATTAAATACAGACTCCTGGATGGCAATAGCTGTTTTCCACTGTCTAGGGTGCTTCTCTTCCTCTTATCTTCTTTGAAAATTGTGGAGGCATAAGGAAGTAAGCTCATCAATGACGTTGCTGGAAAGAAGGAAAACAGCATAGCCCCTTTGTTACCATCCGAATGTCTGGACATATTTAGAGCTCTCCTAATAAAAGTTGGATATATTCTTGTAACAGGCATATTAAGACAAACTGTTTGTTTTCCTTAATTAGAAACAGTTCTTTCTTGCTTATTCTATTTACTTGAGAAAATACTCTCAGTTAATCATCTTTAATAAGCATCCTTAGCCACTTCCTAATGCTATAATAAATATTCAAACATATAGATTGTCCAGTGTTCTAAGAGGCATAAAACTCAGGTATACATGGAAAAGTGAGTGGAGTGGTAGATGTAAGCCCAGTAAGAGAAAGTCATAAAAGTAAAAGGAGCACTTCAGGATGATTCAAACCAATGGAAAAGTTGGAAATATTGGCCTTTTGTCTATAATTTGAAGAAGCTCTTTGTTTCTAGAAGTTACTTTTGCCTTTCTCTTGAGCCGTAATCTCCTGCCTTTAAGCTGCTAATAATTATAAATCTGAAAGTTTGCTGCTCAGAGGAAGAATGCATTAATCTCTTCTGGCACTCATGCACCACCTAGAGTGCCTTCGTAGTGACCTGGAGGCCCTATGCCACAGAGATGGGAAACCTCTTTTCATTACTTGAAAAGAGATGACATAAGCAGGCTATTTATCTGATATGAGGTGAGCAAGCAGCCAAAATATAAACAGAGATGTCACAGAATGTCATGCGATAAGAGCTTGTTCTGGATTAATAGAAAAGACACAGACTAATAGGCATCTCTGACATCTGTATTTTCTCTTTGGAAATATTAATATCAAGCCATCATTGGATTATTTATGTTACAATATGTAATTTAAATATGTGTAAGATAAATACAATTTTTCTCAAATATGATTGTATTAAAAACATTGCTATTTCCAAATATTTTAAATGGTATCTTAACCAATGTTTTTCTCACAAATGGAACAGTGAATGCTTTTCATATAGAAAAAACATCCTTACAAGCAAATACACTAAAAGATAGTATATTAAAAATGCCTGTACAAAAAGGAACCAAATTAAAGAACATATGTAATATGCCCAAATGTATCATTGAAGCTCGTATCTAAGAGTGCCGTACAATTTAAGGCTTAAAGTATTTTGTAGCTTTTTGAAAATAGATCCTTCCTGGTAGCATGTAAGGCTAATGTTTGATTTCCTTGCATTAAACTTCACAAAATATTTTCTGAAATGCCTTGCATACAAAGGCATGGAATTGCCTGGCACAGAAGTGGGAGGCAGGACATTTTAATCTATAAAATGGGGATAAAATACCAATATCACATTTCTTACATAATTCTTACAAAAGGGAAAATACATCATGGATATAAAGTGCTTAGCATGGTGCTTGGTATATGGGATGTGCTCAATAATCATTAGCTCCAGTTATAATATTATTGCTCTTATGACTAGGACATGCACAACATGCTAAAAGGGTTCAGAGGCAGGAGTGACAAACACAGAGAAGACTTCAGAAGAGATGACTTTTGAGCCTTACCTAGCATGTGAATATATAGTTGTCATAAAAAGATGGAAAGGAGCTAAAGCTAAAAGAATTACAATTACCGATAAAGTTGCAATTGTTCATTGAATTTGAAACCACTTATCTTTTCTCTGCACAGTACCAAAAGTAACTAAGTGGCAGATGGGGTACTAGGCAAATCTCAAGATTATCTCAGTATTTAAGGGCAAATCACTTAAAATATCTGTTACTGAAATGGAGGAATTTCCTTCCTCTCTTGCCAAGGTATGATGAGGAAGAGCTGCTTTTAGAGCAAGTTTCTTCCAAAATTAAAAATGGCTCCCATGAGGATTTTCACTGCCAATGTGAGGCTGTATAAGTCATTTCTGTTTCACTGAAGAGCTACTAGCACTCAGAATTAATTCAGTTGAAATCAGAGAGAGCAGAAAAGCTGCTGGAAATGTTCCTGTTGCAGCAGCAAATCAGAAGCATTGTGTGATTTTTTTTTATTTTTGCCTGCAGTCTCTGACCCAACAAAAGGAGCACATGAACAATGCCATAGGTACCAGCTGAACCAGCTTTTGCAAATATTGTATAAATGTAAACCAACTTTGAAATATTATATATACAAATCAGGAGACATACCAGATGCCGTTACAGTAATTAATTCAGTTGTTCATATAGAAATTAAACCTGCAGTACAAGCAGGGCTGTTTTCATGAAGGCTATGATTAACAGGCAATCTATGCTGGGTCTTTCTGTCTGTCACAATGGGTGACTCAAGCAGGTGAATCAAATGTTAAACTGACTTTCCAAAAATAATACAGGAAGGAATAACTGTTGCAACCAAGCCTCCAGCCAGTCTGCTTATGGTGTATCAATAATTAATAAAGCTTTTAATTAGGTGTTAGGTTTTTAATGCCTATTGCAGTAACAAGGGAGTTCATCCTTGTTCAGAAATCTTTAAGGTTTTTGTTCTTCACAGAAATTACTACTTGCCACACCAGTATGGAATCATACAAAATATTAGAAAAAATGTGAAAATAGTATAAGTAAAAACAGAGGGAAAATAAGAGATTCGGCACATTTATGGAGGCTGGCAGTGGATATTTAAGAATATCGAGATTAGGAGTTCTAAGGGTTTAATTGCTCTCTCCTTTTTCCAAAAATGCAGGAGTCATGAAAGCCTGGCTACCTAGACCCCTTTGGAGCCTGCCTGGGTCAATCCAGAAATAGGTATCAAGTATAGCTGTAGATGAGAATCCACCAACTGGTGGGGCCTATAATTAGTATGATTTCTGTAATCCTTGTGCAGATGAGGTTACCTCATGTCCCTGAGTATTCACCAAGCCATAAACTTGCCCTAATCTGCACTCTGTTTTCCCAATGAGATGCAGCTTTTGTCTTGTTTCCTGGTTTACATTCCAGTTTCCCAGGTGAGACTGACTGATTTCTTTGTTCAATTCCAGCAGCATTGGCTAGGACCCTGACCACCTGCTAGGCCTGGTCAGCCCTTTTCTCCTAAGAGGCTGGTCTCTGTCCTTGTTCCTTCAGCCCCTGGTGGAAATCTTGCTCTCAAAAAGCTCTTGATCCAATAACTGACTTGCATGGGGGTTCCCACTGCTTTGTCTCATAACTAGACCAGCCAGATGTCCTTTGGATATACATCAGCTCAGACTAAGCAAGAATTCCCTATGTTCTTTCAAATACAGAATGCTGACTGCTCCCTTTGTGAGTGATCCCTGCAGTTGGATTTGTTAACCAGCCCCAGTCTAGGCTCTTGGTGGCCAGCCCAGATCTCCTTCAGAGCACAGGAAAACTCATCCCAAAGCGGCTCTGAGTTGTTGCTGTGGAGGCTCCCAGAAGCTTCTTTCTCTATTGTCTTCGGTTTAATGAGAGTCTTGCCTGAGAGGTTACCCACCACCCCTCTGACAGCCAGCAGCTGATTACATGGAAAAACAAAACAAAACAAAAAAACAGCAACCTGATAGGCCTAACTCTGTGGTGCAATTTGTATTTCAGGGTTACCCTGTAGGACAGACTAAATCTCTTCTCTCCCAGGGACAACACACTTGATTAGCCATTTTCCCCAGCAGATCTCTGTGTCTCTTGCTTCCCTTCCGAGCACACTCCCATAATAAATCAGTTCCACAAGGGGCCCCATTTTAGGCTCTGCTTCTAAAGAAGCTCATTGAAGAAAACTTTCTTTTCTCCTTGGCCCACTGCTGAGACTGTAGACTTGAAACCAAATCATGGGTTAACAACCTCTCATGTCATAGGCTAGGCTATAAAATCACATCAGTGGCAATACCATCTGCCAAGTCAACAAAACCTGTATTCATCGTCTCTTCTTTCTAATCCCCACAACCAGTCACTAAGTGCCACCTCTTCTTTACTGCATGCCCCCAGCAAACTTTACATGACAAAAGATTTGTTCCATACATCTGAAAGTGAAATAGGGCTCCATCGAAATGTACCGGAGTCCCAAAACTCAGTATACGTTACCATGGGTATTACCAGATCTGATTTAAGGAGCTGAGTTCCCAGAAAAGGTGAGTATTTACACACCGTTATTCCTTAGCTTGTTAGGAGCTAGATTTCTTTTTGAATAGAGCAGTTCTTTAAAGACTTTAGGTCACAAAATATTCTAAGGAGTTTTGTACAAAATAGTCATTAAGCCACCTAGATGGCAAGGATGGCCTTATCAACTACCTGGAGCATAGTAGAAAAATAAAAACGAAATAGTTGGTTTTTTTTCTTATTTCATGTAATCTGTCTTATGCTCCTTAAATATGCCTTTGAGACAAATATATTTTGAGTAGAATGTACAATCAGCAAGTTTTCCATTATTTACAAATTGCTAAGTATATCCTGTCAAAACACTCACTAAAAATACTGCACATTCTCTCAATCATGCTAAGAAAAACACAATCACTCAATGAAGAGTTTGCCTACGGAATATCACACCCTTCTAAATAAAGTTTTAAGGAAACCATATGAGATACTTTGTTCCACTTTTCCCGTTTGCTAAAAATTAGCTTATCAGAGACCTGCAGAGTAGTCTTTTAAAAGCCTCATTAGCTTGTGTTTTGATTAATTAGAAACATATATAAAATATATAATGTATATTATATATTTTATATATAATTTTATGTATATTATATATTTTATATATAATTTTATATATATTATATGTATTTATATATATTATATATTTTTATATATATTATATATTATATATATAAAATATACATATATTATATATTATATATATAAAATATACATATATTATATATATTATATATATATAATATACATATATTATATATATATTATATATATATATATATTGGGAAGGAGTTTTGCTCTTATTGGCCAGGCTGGAGTGCAATGGCACGATCTTGGCTCACCGCAACCTCTACCTTCCGGGTTCAAGCAATTCTCCTACCTCAGCCTCCTGAGAAGTTGGGATTACAGGCATGCACCACCATGCCTGGCTAATTTTATATTTTTAGTAGAGATGGGGTTTCTCCTTGTTGGTCAGGCTGGTCTCGAACTCCCAACCTCAGATGATCTGCCTCAGCCTCCCAAAGCGCTGGGACTACAGGCATGAGCCATCGCGCCTGGCCTATAATTAGAAATATTTATCAGTCATTGGAAAAATTTAACAGATGCCTGACTAAGCACAGGTATAGGCTGTTCTTAACCTCTTCTTTTCTCCTTTATATGTTTCACTTAACCCCATGTCCTTTCCATCCAAAATGTCACCTCCACACCATAACTTTTCACCATTTTTATTCAAAGTAATCTTAGCTTAATTTAAATTATTTCTAAAACATCATCCCTAAGCAAGGTTGTAAGGTGAGTGGCACAGCACAGCATATAAAATTTAGAGACCTGACTTTTATGTTAGCTTTGTCTTTTCCTTCCTATGTGTCATTTAGTCTGCTTCTTAGTCTTTCTTACGAGATGACTTTGATCATCTGTAAAATGAGAATGTGAGAACAGTGAGCCTGAGGATACCTTTTTCATCTCTAACATCCTATAATGCTACAATTTCATCTCTGGGTCCTGGTTCTTGACATTTAATTCCAACTTTTCTTATAGCAATTACTTACTATTGGGCACTGCCCCTGGTTAAAGATCTACTCCCTCAATTTTTTTTTATCCTCCAATTCCTCTTTTCCATCCTAAGTCTCCAGAGTCCATTTCTTTCAGGGTTCTGCTCTCTGCTAAGAAAAATCAGCTTAGAAAGAGGCTTGGCCATTCAATAAGGAAGTAGGGTCCTTGCATCCCAGGGATGAAGCCCACTTGATGATGGTGGATAAGATTTTTGATGTGCTGCTTGATTCGGTTTACCAGTATTTTCTTGAGGATTTTTGTGTCGATGTTCATCAGGGATATTGGTCTAAAATTCTCTTTTTTTGTTGTGTCTCTGCCAGGCTTTGGTATCAGGATGATGCTGGCCTCACAAAATGAGTTAGGGAGGATTCCCTCTTTTTCTATTGATTGGAATAGTTTCAGAAGGAATGGTACCAGCTCCTTCTTGTACCTCTGGTAGAATTCAGCTGTGAATCCATCTGGTCCTGGACTTTTTTTGGTTGGTAAGCTATTAATTATTGCCTCAATTTCAGAGCCTGTTATTGGTCTATTCAGAGATTCAATTTCTTCCTGGTTTAGTTTTGGGAGGCTGTATGTGTCAAGGAATTTCTCCATTTCTTCTAGATTTTCTAGTTTATTTGCATAGAGGTGTTTATAGTATTCTCTGATGGTAGTTTGTATTTCTGTGGGATCGGTGGTGATATCCCCTTTATCATTTTTTTTTTGACCCATCTCATTACTGGGTATATACCCAAAGGATTATAAAACATGCTGCTATAAAGACACATGCACACATATGTTTATTGCGGCACTGTTCACAATAGCAAAGACTTGGAATCAAGCCAAATGTCCAACAACGATAGGCTGGATTAAGAAAATGTGGCACATATACACCATGGAATACTATGCAGCCATGAAAAATGATGAGTTCGTGTCCTTTGTAGGGACATGGATGAAGCTGGAAACCATCATTCTCAGCAAACTATCGCAAGGACAAAAAACCAAACACCACATGTTCTCACTCATAGGTGGGAATTGAACAATGAGAACACATGGACGCAGGAAGGGGAACATCACACACTGGGGCCTGTTGTGGGGTGGGGGGATGGGGGAGGGATAGCATTAGGAGATATATCTAATTTTAAATGACGAGTTAATGGGTGCAGCACACCAACATGGCACATGTATACATATGTAACTAACCTGCACGTTGTGCACATGTACCCTAAAACTTAAAGTATAATTTAAAAAAAAGAAATATAAAAAAAACTGCCAAACTGCCAAAGAGTGTTGTCAGAAAGAGCTTATTTCAAGCAATACAGAATGAAACCCAACTGGCTTCAACTAGATATTAACCTAGATATTGATGTAAATATCTCTAATATCAATCCAGAAACCCTCATACCATCAAGGCCAGGGCTGTGGAGAGCTCAAAGGCAAAGCATTCTGGGATAAGGCTTTGTCAAGGCAGTGAGAAAAACTGTGACACACGCTTTGTTTAGAATAAAACTCCATCCTTTCTGTGGCAGATCCCAAAGAATGAAGAAAAAAAAAAAGAAGTAGGGTCCTGTCTTGAATGTCATTAATTAGCTTTGCAAACATGGCAAGTGGTGTACACTTCCTGTTCCTTGTGCATGAAATGGAACTAATAATACTATTGTCAGTTTTTAATGTAGGTGTTAGGACAGTGAGAGCAAAGAGTAATTATGAAGTATTAAGTGTCATGAAAATGCAGTATATTTTGACAAATGAACACATTAGCATGGTCTTCCATGTAATCTGTCCTAAGTAACTCAAGTTCTTTTTTTAAAAAAAAATTACTTTATTATGTCTATTTTGTTTTGGAGACAAGGTCTTGCTATTTTGCCTAGGCTGGATTCAAATTCTTGGGCTCAAGGGATCCTCATGCTTTACAAACCTGCTGAGTAGCTGGCACTACAGCCATGCCCAGTGTGCCTGGCTTCATGTTCTTTTTAATAAGGTCGTCAATAGACAAATTGATTAATCAAAAACAATGATCCTTTAGGTCTGCCAGTCCTGTGGGGAATATGTTTAGGCTAAGAGAGGAGCTTTATGGCCCATCTCTAGTTGTATTTAAATGCACAGATTTTTGGGTAAACACAAATGGGCTTTGCTTGGATTTATGTCTTTTTGGATAAAACTGGTCTAGCTATACTTAACAATATTGTGAAAACTCAATATGCAAGACCAGTGAATCAGGTGGAGAGATCTTTATATTTTGAATCCAGAATCTGGGATAAAAAAGAAGAGGGTTTAGCTTTAATCCTATATGATTATGTTTAACAATGAATAACGATTCTGAGGAATGGCATGTTGTGAATTAAAAATAATACCTCCTTAAGATGACATAACGAAGCCTTTGATAACTCTGAAAAACTAAGACACAAAGAACTTAATGGATCAACCATAGCCACAAAATCAGATTTTCCCATTCCCAAATAATTATGGGGTATAGCAGTGGAAGCACGTTTATGCAAATATTGAGGCATTATTCAAGAGTCTTCATGTTTGACATTTAACATCCCAGAGCCTCAGTTTCTTTATTTGCAGAATTATGGTAACCTCAATCACTTGGTTGTTTCAAAGATTGAATAAGAAAATTTCTATTAAAGTAGCTTACATAAACTTGACACAAATGCAGGCAATAGTTTCTGAATTGCCAAGGCACCAAATATCAAATGCATACATTTAGTATTATAACTTCTTTTTGTTCTCTGAATTTTGTGCAATATATCCTTTCTCTGCTATCTTTCAAACATTCAGATATGGTGTACAATTTTTGCATTCAAGGATCATGGTCTCATACTTTTTAAATATACCTCCTTCTTTATCTCCCTCATATTCATGGTTGGTTCATCTTAATGTGCCCAAGTTTTATATGTTTGTATGTTTTAGAGAGGACATACTATAATGGCCTTTCTCTAGTACCGGATATTAGAACCCATGAAAATATAATTAATGCCTACTGGCTTTTTTGCATAGCAAACTTCCCATTTTCATTAGCAGGGCAATATATATCTGGTTAAAATAAGGGGCTGTGTAACAAGGCAGAATACCCTTTGGGGAAAACTGAATTAAGCTTTTCTTGGTATTCTATCATTTGTACTGTGATCATGTAAGTGGTTTTATTTCTCTGGGCTCCATTTTCTTTCATAAAACAGGGATGGTAATGCTTTCTTGCTTCTTTCACAAAATCATTAAATAGTTGCTTATTTCACAAAATTATTAAGTAGCTGTAAATAACTTTAGTTAATGTATAAAGTTATACAAATATAAAAATTTATAAACTGAAAGGTAGTGATATAGATAATATTGCTGTTTGGCTTCACTAAACTTTTGTCATCTAATACCAACTCTATGATTTCTGTAAGAGTTGAGGGTCCCCTGAGCTATTATTTACATGATACTTTTATATCAGCTCTATTTTATAACCAAAATTAACTTATTTTTAAAAGAAACCTTATATCACTGTTATAAATGGAAAACAAATATAACTTTGAAAAATAAAAGATAATTTTAAAAATGAATTCCATAAAAAAGATGCCATTAAATTCTAGCTAAATACTGCTGCCTATGATGCCTCTGACCTGCTCTCTTTGAGAAAATCAGAAATGAATAGATGTTATAAAGGCCCTAAAAATTGTACTAGCTTCACACTAAAGCTTTGTACTAGATGTAAATCAGAAGTATTGAAATATATTTTAAAAGAGAACATCTTTCTCACTATGTCATTCTCTGCTATTTCTTTAATTACTTAAAATTATCTTGCCTACCATCTGTTAGACATGTCTGCCATTTAGAGGAAAATTGGTACAGCAGGAAGTGTAATGGGCTGGAAATCTATGGTCTCACAGATCTCCCAAACCTTGGAATGTCACTAAAGTCTAAGAACCTTAGTTTCTTACTTTAGAGTAGGGATACTGGGGTATACTGTTTCTAAAGTCCCTCCTCCCTGAAATGCTCTGCAATATATTTCATTTATATATGCAGAATAGATGCATCTAATTTAGTAAATAACTGAGAATATCTAGATTCGCATGTCTGGAGAAACTGTCTTCCTTATCACAATGTTTTGTCTTATAAATAAAGTCATTCTGAACTTCTATTGAAGTCGCCAATTCAGGAGACATCCAGGCTTATGGGGAAATCAGGAATTTACCTTAATAGTATCTGTAATAGGAGATTATATGCAATAGAGTATGTGAAATTATCAGCCATTCATGAGTAATAGGCTACCCTGACCTCCTCTGCTAAAGTGCTACAGAAATGTCTTGATTGATTGTATGTTTTTACAAAGGAAAAGAAGAAAAGGATAGATTACTGTACTCTACTTCTAACAAGCTTTTTGCAAGCACACCAGAATAAACACAACATTGGATAAATTTAGGAGACTTTTAGTCTTGTAATTGATGGGTTCTCAGTGATTTAATGATGACTTGAAACTCAAGCCTTGATAATGTCTTCCACTCTGTCAAGCAGGTCATTTAAGTTTGTGGGTTACACTGACCTATGCTTCCCATTACAAAACAGGTACAAAGACTGAGGTCTTATACAAGTGTTGAGGTGTCCAAGCTTTAGCTTAAGCTGTATCTGTTATTAGGATTGAATCTTCTTGAGTGAGTCTGTTGAACTGGTAAAGTATACCTGCTAGGACTCAACTTGAAAGAGAATTTGAGGAGACACCTGAAGAAAGAAAACAAAATGTCAGGCAGAAAAATCTGGCTCGGAAAAGAGAAAAAAATATTCCTGAGACAGAACAGTATTTGAATGAAGATTTGGTAAGGAATAGGACTGTTACATGCAAACTTTAAAAAGTCATTTCACTAAAATGTAGTAAGACATAGGACACAATGCTTTTGAATCCCTTTAACAGATTTTACATAAAAATGAGGAATTAATGCAATTACTCATTTTACTAGAACCCCAAGCAACTCTCATAACACCAGTTTCCCAAATGCAATAGAGTTGCCAGGGAACATGACAGACCAAGCAGAAGCACTGGGGGCACCTTTCAAAGACGGCAAAACCTGGCAAGAGCAACAGTAGTCTGTGGGTGCAGCAATACGTGAATGATACTGCAGTGCCAAGGAGAAAGGCCCAGAACAAGAAGAGAGGAAAAGTACTGTCCCTGGCAAATAATGGCTACGTCTGAGAAGCCTGGTTCATGTGTATGTGTAAGAACTTACCTGGCACATGCAGATGGGGACCAAGAGTGGCTGGAACATGATGGCAACTCTACCATATTTACCTACAGCCTTGGTGAGGCCTGGGAAAACACTAGGGGCACTTATGACTCATGAAATTCACAAATTAATTCTTGATTCATACTGATCTTTTAATCTTCACATTCTTCATCCACTTTCATTAGCTGACACTGCTGAGTTAGTCTCTCTTGAAATATCACTGATGTGGATATTAATGAAGTCTTTGGAAGTTTTGCTTATTCTTCAATGGAAGTGACTATTATCTTTGATAACTCAATGTAGATTTTTATTTCAAATATCAATCACTTGCATAATTCATAAGCTATCGGTAGTCTTTACCTGGAATTTAAATGAGAATCATTACTGTATATTAATTTAAACTTTTATCTTGGGCATTAAAAACACCCAATAGACTAAACATATGTTTGAGGAACAATGCAAAATCTTTCCAAATATAAAGTGCTCAGAGTAGGATAATGACAAGTATCTCACTTGTTTATTGATCCCATCTTCCTTCTATTTTAAGGACTTTGTCATGGAGTTGTGGAGTTGGAGACATACCTCCATATGCCATATGGTTTGTCCTTCTGTCTTCACACAGATGGTGGTCTCCATACTTTAATATATCTCCAGTGATCTCCTCCTTTTGTGCTCATGAATATAAAAATTCCTATGCAGAGAGAACACATAGCTTTCCAAACCCAATATTGCTTTTAGGTCCTAGAAGTATTTTGCTATTCCATTATTACTGTTTTTCCTTCCCACTGATTATATTGGAAACGCCAAGCCAAGTAGGTAGTGAGACAGGCCAAAGTAGGAAGTACAAAGTCCTGGAAATAAGACATGACTACTGAAGTGAGATACACCCACTAAGCCGATCCCTGCAAAGTGTTTGTGGTTTTAAAAAGAGAATGAGGCAAATGTACCAATAACAGTAATATAAATAGAAGGTAGATTGCAGTAAACTGGTTCGGTAGGCAGAATAATGCCTCCCATCCTGCAGAGATGTTCATGCCCTAATCCTCAGAACCTGTGAGTATGTTACCTTATGTGGCAAAAGGAAATTTGCAGGTGTGATTAATTTAAGGACCTTGAGATGGGGAGAGTATCCTGAATTATCCAGGTAGGCACAGTCTAATCAAGTGGGTTGTTAAAAATGAAGACTTTTTCCCAGATGTGGTAAGAAGGAATAATGATCAGAGTCAGAGGAAGTCAGGGAATATGTGACAATGGAAGAAGAGTCAGAGATGTGATGCTGCAAACTTTGAAGATGGTGAAGATGGAGGAAAGGTCTATGAGCAGAGGAATGTGGGCAGTCACTAGAGACTACAAAAGGCAAGAGACAGATTCTCCCCTAGAGCCTCCATCCAGAAAGGAGCACAGCCCTGCACGGGCCTTGATTTTACTCCAGTGAGACATCTAACGCACACACAACTGTAAGGTAGCCAAATTGTATCATTTTAAGCCACTAAGTGTGTGGTGGTTTGTTGTAGCAGCAGTAGAAATCTACCACAGTTGGGTCTACTTTCTTCCGCCCTTGACTGCCTACGTTCCAGTCTCAAAATAGCATCCAGAGTGATCCTAAAACAAAAATCAGATGCTGTCTCTCTTCTACTCAAAAGCAAGAAGCTACTCAAGTGCCTTCCTACCTCTCTCAGAGCAAAACCGAAAATCTTCCTAATAGCCTCCAAGGTCCAACATGGCCTATTCCTTAATTTTTTTCAGACATTATCTCCTGCTCCTTTCTCACTCTGCTCCAGCCACAGGGACCACCTTGCTCTTCCTAGAACTCATCAGGCATGCTTCTGCTGTAGGACTCTGTGCTTGGTGTCCCTACACGGAAAAATCACTTTCTCCAGAGAGCTGCAGGATTCACTTCTGTGCCTTTTAGGTCCTTGCTCCAATAACACCTAATCAAGTGAATCTTCCATGACTGCAAATGAATTGGAATTGAAACCCCCCGTTCCCGTCCTCAGTACTCCCTATCCAATTTTCTTGCTTCATTTTTCTGTCACAACACTTCTCCCATTTTACATATATTTTACATATTTATATGGTTCATTATCTTTCTCTCTCCATGAGAATGTAAGTCCAACCAGCACATAGAATTTTGTCTGTTTTATTCATTTCTGATTCTCTGGTGCCTAGAACATTGCTTGGCACATAGTTGGTGCTTAATACACATTAAGTGAATAAATGAATGAATATGATAAGAGAATTAAAATGGAGACTAACCTTGGATGTTTATTCTTTTATTGATGTCATAATAACATTTATATTCAACGTGACCTAGGTATAAGTCATTTAAAAACAGCATATAGCTCCCAGCACAAGCCAGTAATTTTATAGATTATCCTGGATTACTTAGGCTCACAATTAGCCTTTCTCTAACTCAAGATCTCTGAGTATTCAAGCTTATTTCTCAGAAACTTAGCATCAGTTTACAAGTATCTGTGATTGTAAAATTTCCACTGGCACCTTGTTTTGAATCACTCATTTGGCCTTGCCAAGTTGGGATATACTTAGCAGCATATATGCCGCCTTTCCACAGCCTCTTCTTAAATTGAAGTGCATTGAACACAAGGGCCATAAGCAATTTCTCTATCACTGACAACTATCAAGGTTCCCTGGAAAGTAGTTTTTTAGCGCGCGCACACACACACACACACACACATACACACACACACATGTTTTTCAGTCAAATTTCTTTCTTCCTTCTCTCTTTATTTTCATTTCAACTTCATTAAAATTTTCCAAGTCTTCCCTGGAGTTAGGTCTTCCTTCCCCACCCCAAATCAATATGGGTATCATTTACTCTGGGGGATTATTGATTCAGTATACCTAGTTTAAAGAGCTCATAACTGTGTTGGCATTTTATCGTGAAACTTTGTCATTCTCACAGAGGAATAACCCCAAACCTTTGGGGTACCTGCCATTTGGAACTGTTTTTCCCCCCAGTTAGGGTGTCTACAAAATGTTATTTGTTATTATTATTACTTTTGGAAATCAGTGTCCTGATAGGGTAGTGTATTGAAACTGATTTATAATAAAAAGCTGTAGTTGTTTTAAATTTCACAGTATCCAGTGTGACTAGATTTTTAATTAATATCCATTATCTCATATAGATCTGACAACAGTATAGAGGTGTGTAAAGAGTAAAAATTGATATTCACTATGACTCAGGCTAGTATAAATTGCCTAAGGTTAAATGATTGTCTGAGAATCTGAAGTGTTGGTGGGGAAGATGATATACTGTGATATTGTACCATATTGTGATGCCCAGTATTGTGATGTCAATCCAGAGTTTTGCTAATGGGCCATGTTTTTATTCCATAATAACCTCGAGTAGATATCACCTAGTGGCTGTTCGTATATTTTCACTGAAAGAAAATTCAACACTTTAGGAACACTTTAGAAGATCTTATTCCATTATTGAAAAGATGTTATTCTTAGACAGCTCTTAACTAAAGGCAAAAAATCTGGTTTCCAATGATTTTCCCTTCATTAGCCCAAGTTGTTCTGACTTCTAGGGTAATACAAAGTATACAGTACTCCCCTCCACGTTTGGCAATATAGGTAGCAAGATTGTGAAGATACATCCATGGTAAGGAATCTCTTTCTTGGGTTTGAAAATTCTATCAAAGAACAAACAAAGCAAGCATTTACATAAGTTACAGAGCAGTGCTTCTCAAATAACAAGGGCATACATACACACATCAAGATGGCAAAGAGTCACTGCATCAGCTGAGAAATAGGAGTTTGACTATATTCTTCAGATGTATTAAACAGAAGAAAAGCTGAGAATCACTGCTGTAGAGAATAGAATGATTTCCATTGTTCCAAAGACAAAATATGAACTGTGTTGGACTTTTCATTACTCCATTTTTGAGCTCTGGCACACGTAACTTATGAATGCCCCAAAGGCAAGGTATCACTACTCTGTTCCTGTCTCTTTCCTTGAGCTAGATAAATATATCTGCCTAATGGAGGAAGTTCATAATGACCATTAAAATTATAATTCTCCTTCTAAATACAAATAATAAAGCTTATGCTAAAACATGTTAATAACCATTTTTGAGTGAGTGGATTGCTCATGGCCTGGTGCTCTCAGAAGCCCAGGCTCATCCTTTAAATGCTAGAGAAGCAAATGATGCTTCTCAGTCATCGCACCTGGGGAAAAGTCTCTGTAGAGCTGGTGAGTTGTAGAGCAGGAAAGTTAGAGAGAGGCACTGTAGGATGAAAGCAGAATTGTGTATGCTTCTGCAAGTGTATTCAAAACTGAGACGTACAATGTTGTCAATGCTCTGCTTTAATGAGCATTAAAATCACTTAAAAAAAAAAAACAACCAAACACTCCTTTTCAGTAAACAAGCTTCTTAGTTAAATGCCTTATTTAGTGATTACAGAAAAAGCATTTAGTTGTAATTTCGCCTACATGATTTGGTTTAAGAATATTTATATTCTATTTTACTCTGGAAACTACATTCAGAGATTATCAAAGGAGGAATATAATAAAGAAAAAAAGATTGTGTATTTACTTAATTTTTTATATTGAAATTATGTTCAGGGTTTACAAGACTTAAGGGGCTGTTTAACAAGAATGCTATTTTGCTTTATATTTTCAAGGAATGGGGACCTATTTCTAATTAAAGTGCAATAAAAATCAAATAACTAGAAAAATATTTCTAGAAGAAATCTTAAGGAAAATGTTTAATCACATTTTGAGGATAATAACTCACATGGGATTATGTTGATTGTATACTGATTATTTGTAAAATTATACCTAATAGCCTAAAACAACTGACAGATTTCAAAACTGCTTTTACTTCAGGAGGATCCCTGGTTCTTTAGGATATAGGGTCTGAGGAGAAAGAAGTCAAGAAAGCTGGTTAAACCTCTTGAGGAAAAGGAACAATGTGGTGTCATTTTCTTGGCCTTTAGTAGTAGTATAAATGAGTCAAATGTTTTGATTACTGTATATATAACTAATTTTGGACTTATATTTAAGTTGTGGTGCAATTTTAAGTAAAGTGGGACCCTTACTCCTAGAAATCTCTCCTTTTTCCTCATCTAGAATCAGTCCGTTCTCTCCTACCACAGCATTCATTGATTCAAATAAAATTTTAAGTCAGCTTTGCACTGTACTTTTGCTACCAAATGTTGTGATGGAAAAGGTAAAGAAGGGGAATAAATTTAAAAATAATTATAATACAGTACATGCAGTAAAAGCAAAAAGTAGAAAGCCCCTACTCTTAGCTATGGAAATACTCACCCGTGAGAGGTCAACTCTACCCAAATATGAGTATCAAAGAAGGAACCATACAAGAGTTTATGTTAAGAACTAGGTCTTAATGTATAATAGAGGGGGTATGCAAATATTCTGCAAGAGAGACCAGCTTTCTTAAAGTCAAGAAAGTTTAGAAGAACATAACATGTCAAGGAGATACGCAAATAGGACAGTATGTTGTCTGTAAAATATGGTACATGGAGTGGATGGACAAAAGTGAGGCTCAAAGGTTAGGTTGCAGAAAAATTATGAACAATTCCATGTGCCATGAAAATAAGGTTGGTCTTAGTCCTGCATACAATGGAAGTTTTACATGGGCTCATCTTCACATGGAAGACTCCCTTAGGACAGGGTCTGTCTGCACTCACATGTTTTTTAACTAGACTCCATGCCCAGTGTATACCTCAATGCATAGCACATGTTTAATGCCCTGTAAATATTTTTTGGATGAATGAATAAGTACATGAATCATGCATGAAACCAAATTATTACAATAAAATCAAAAGTTGGTATGCAAGAATTGAATGTGTTAGGCATTAGCCTCAAAACAAGAGGAACAAAAATGCAGACCAAATGTCAGTTTTGTCTTGTAATTGATTTTAAATATGAAAAAAGGACCATTAGAGAGAAATTTTATTTAGAAGTTGACATTAATTTATTCCATTTTGGCAGAATATGTACAACATCCAATTTATTTATGCTACATTTAATTGAGATACACAGAATTTTATTTTAACCTCTTTTTTTTTTTGGCCAACCCCTCTCTGCCACTGCAACCAACAGTTTTAAGATTAGAAATAAAGAGAATGGAAGAAAAAAATCCCTTCTGTCTGAGATCATCTCTGCTGACTCCCATCCTGTGATGCTTACTAACTATTGTTCATGTTCTGCTTTCTGTAAGTGCTTGTATGTGAAAAACCATGCAGATGCCATGGCAATAAACATCACAGCAAGATGAAAATACATTTCTATTTTAAGAACCAAAGCAATGAATCAAATGATAGAGAAATATACAGGTGTAGAGGGTTTTATATTCTGATTTTGAAAACTTGGTCCTTAGATGTGGCATGCTTATTTCAGAAAGAATGAAAGGGCAGATGGGTGCCCATTTTTTCTTTGAAGTTAGGAATGCCTTTTTACAAAAGCGCC
The DNA here is from genome assembly GCF_029281585.2 of Gorilla gorilla gorilla. Classification (NCBI taxonomy): domain Eukaryota; kingdom Metazoa; phylum Chordata; class Mammalia; order Primates; family Hominidae; genus Gorilla; species Gorilla gorilla. The sequence goes on from NC_073227.2 coordinate 55,099,271, forward strand.
TCCTTCATGTCTGAAGTATATTTCTAGAAAGGAAGAGGGAGACCACTGTTCTTTGTCAGAGCTCAAATAAACTCCACTGTCTGTTTTTAATTAGAAGAGAACCTGGTTTTGACTTTAGAAATTGAAAAATGAAATGATCAAGAGTCAAACACTTGGCAAGTCATCATAAGAACTTGGCTGTGAAGGTACAGGATAAAGGAGCTCCTCAGTTTCACAAGACTTACTAATCTGCATTTACAAACAGAGTTGACAGATTAGGAATCCCAGTAGGATGGGAAGCTTGGATTTAAGTTGTGATTTAAAATGAAGAATAATATTTTGCTTTCATTAGGTGTTATTCAAGCACAAGCCATTAGCAACAAATAGCCACAGGATGCCTACCCACAAGTACACTCTTTTAAGAGGCATGTATCTGAGGATCTAAGAATGAAAATGATCTTGTCCCCACTTCCAGGAAGTTTAAAAGATTGTTGTGGAGTTGAACAAGTAAATAGGCAAATAGAATGCAATGTGAGTATATATGAAAGGGAAGAGTGCAGAGAGCAATGGGAGTAGATATGAAGAGTTGAGTAACCTCAGCTAATTTGGGGTTAAGGAGTGAGGGTTAGATTCCAGAGAAATGAAGCCTAAGTTGAGTCCTGAAGCACAGGTGGGAGTTACTCAGTTGAAGGAAAAGAGCAACCAGGGCAAAAATCCAGGGATGAGCAAGTCAATGTCAGGTTCTGAGAACACAATGTGGCTGGAACATAAAGGGCCTGAAAGTGTTGAGAGATGAGGATGGAAGGAAGAGGAGGTGCCAGCACATGGAAAACAAAGAACTTAAAGCATCAGAGTAGGATAGTCAAATTGGTACTTGAGCTACATTCATAAGACTAGGTTGAAAAAAGTTAAAACTAGAACTAGGAGAGCAATGAGGTTATTGTAACAGTCTAGGTGAAGAACGACCAGCCACAATCACATAAATGGTGGAGAGATCCAAAAATATAAAATGGGGGTAGAATTAATATGACTTGGTGATTACCTAGAGGCAGGAATAGGAGAAGATAAGGATAATTTCTAGTTTCCTATGTGGACAGCTGGATGAGTTGTTGTGCATTCTATGACATATGGAATGCAGAGGATGAGCATATTTGACTGAGGCAGATGTGTAGTAGTGAATAGAGATGAGGAGGGAGAAAGTAAGTTGACTTTGAGGAATCTGTGGGATAATCAGTGAAGACATTCAAGACATTGAATTTAAAGCAAATATTTTATATAAAAATTATGAATATATAGAAACAAAGTAGGAAAAAGTCTTTCTGTTCTTTATATTCTGAAGTCCTTGTGATTAGCTATCTATCAATGGCAATTGTGAAAAACAAACCTATGGCTTTCAGAGATACAAAAGTGATATTTTATAGTCTGTGGCTGAAAATCTTTTCCCAATGGTAGCTTTCTATAGATATATTGATAAACTATAAAGTAAATCCTATTATAACCCATTTTATTTTATTGAACTAACACTTCTTGTGTAAAAATTGGTATAGTGAGTTTCATACTTAGAAATGATATTATTGTTAGATCATTATGCTGTTCTATTTAACTATATCAAGGTAAGTGTGACTGAAGAAATTGTCTTTCTGCAGTATTGTATTTTATTCAATAAAGTTTAGATTAGATCAAGTTAGTTCCAGCGAAATTCAAATTACATTATGTATTTCTCTATGGAAACTAATCAATGCCTAAGATAAAATGAATTATACTAAGTTAGAACAATAATAAACATATTTTAAAATATAATTTTGGGGTCTATAATAGAAAGTTTGAATAAATTATACAAAATTACCTTTTCAACCATAGCATATAACACGTTACAGAAAAATAAGCCAGGCAAAATTCTGATTAGTGGTCATCCTCCTCCAAAGACCAGCATTTTGTCTGCAGTACAAAGAAACTAACAATTAAGATTTTCCAACACTTGATATCAGCACATTTCTCTTAGTTAAAAATAAGATAAAAAATAAAAATAAGAAAAATTAAATTTCATATTTTCTTTTATTTATGCCCTTTCTAGCATTTTCCTTAAGTCTTGATGTAATTCCAAGTTCCTGTCTGGTATCAGATTCTGCATGAAGAAATTTTTTAAGAGTTTCCTTTAGTGCAAGAGTAGTGGTAATAAATTCTCTGCACTTAGGTTTCTATGAAGAAAAAGGGTTTTCTCACGATTTTTGAGATATATTTTCACTGAATATAGAAGTATAGGATGACAGGTTTTTTTCTTCTTATCACTTTAAAGCTTTCTCTTCATTTTCTTCCGTTGCATGGTTTCTAATAAAAAGTATAATATAGTACTCATCTCTATTCTTCTGAATGTAATTTTTTATTTGTCTGCCTTAAGGATTTTGTCTTTATATTTAGTTTTTAGCTGTGTGAATAAATTTATGTCTATATTTTTTTTGTTTTTGTATTTATTACTTATTTCTTCTTTAAGATTAATGCATCTGTGATCTATGACTGTCATTAATTTTTAATTTTGGAAAATTCTTATGACTGACCATTATCTCATAAATACTTTTTCCTGCTGTCTTCTCTCTCTCTCTCTCTCCCTTTTCTTTTACCCAGGTTTCCAATTACACATACATTAGATCATTTTATATAGTCACATAGCTGTTGGGTATTCTGTTCTTTTTTGCTGTCTTACTCTTTTTTCTATTTCCTTTTCAGTTTGGGTAAATTCTGTTGACCTGTCTTCAAGTTTACTGATTCCGTTTTTGGCTGTATCACATTTACTAATTGTTTCAGAAAAGACATTCTTTATCTGTCTTACTATGCTTTCCATATCTAACATTTGTGTTTCATTTTTTCTTAAAACTTCCATCTCTCTGCTGAAATGACTTAGCTGAGTATGAATGCTGCCCAACTTTTCTGTTTGGGCCTCCCACATATTAATCATCTTTTTAAAAATTCTCTGATTGTTTCAACATCTATATCCTGTCTATATCTGGTCCTATACATTTTTTTGTCTCTTAACAGCACATTTATTTTGTTTTATTTTTTGCTTCTTTGTGCATCTCATGTTTTTTGGTTGAAATGGAGACATCTTACATAGTATAGTAGAGACTGAGTTAAATATTATTTGTTCCAGGAAATAAACACTCCTTGTCTCTTGCTGGTCTTCCACATGGACAATTGAGTCAATCTGAGTTTAGATTTTGCTGTTGCTATGAGTAGCCTCAGTGCATCATTGTCTTTATTTTTGTCTAGTCTTACCTCACATTTAGGCTGGGTGCCAGTTTATCAGAGGGTTTTTCTCAATGATTACTCCAGCGTCGGCTTTAGATCTTTCCTCTGTCCCTTGCCTAAACTTCAGAGAATCAATCTCTCTTTTATCTCTCTCTCTCTCTTTCTCTGCTCTTGACCCTCTCCCAGCAAGAGATTGCCGTCACATGTCCCTCAAAGCTTATTAGACTAGTGGTGGAGAAACAAGGTGGTCCTCTCTGTTGTTCTGGTTCAGGCTCTGTCTTAGGCAGGTGCTTGCTTTGGTTCTTGTGGATGAGGCTTCCTCAGTGATTTTACCCTTCCTTCACCTGAAAGAGATCTCAAATGGTTTCACTCATGTTATATTCCTGTTCCTCGACAACCAGTGGAGATGTTATTTTCTTTTCCCTTTCTCCTGCCTCAGTAGATCTTCATCTGTGCAGCGAGTACAACAGGCTTCATGTCTCTTCCTCTAGAATTTTATGGCTTTTGTTCAGGACGGGAAATAAGGAAGAAACATCCGAGTGAGCCTTCTTGTCCTTCGTGCAGCAGATGCTGTTCCCTCCTCCAGGCTTATGCCATTAGGGAGGCTTTCCCAGTTCTCTGCCCCCAATATTCCTCATAAGAACTGTGGAGAGGATCCAGTGAGTTAGTGTTAATTTCTCTTGAGCTGTATTTCTAGATGCTTACACTAATACACACTCAGCCTTCAGCAGTTCATTGAAAATTTTAGTTGAGTTTTGAAAAAAAGTTTTAACTGGCTTGTATAAGATCGGACATTGACCATAGGTAAGCAAGTATTCACATCTGCCTCTCATTAGAGGTGCCTACTTTTCCTTAAATTTTAAATTGCTTGCTTGCCCTGTGACCTCAGCACTCATTAATTCAAGAAAAGCTGTAATTTTACAAATTATCTGATTTTTTATTGCTATTCATTTAAGAGTGATGATCTTTCTATCTTTTTACGTAAAAATAGGTTTTTATTTGATCCATACAGCAACATTTTAAAATACTTCTGTTTTTATGTCCAGTTTACAGGAGAAGAAACTGAAGTTCAAAGAGGTAATTAATGTCCTCAATATTTTAAAAAACCAAAATTGAACAACACAGTGAAGACTCCAGGCTTGGTCTATGTGTCTAATTCTAGAAGCAGAGTAGGAATTTCTAGAGGCATTTATTTCATGCCCATCTTTAACAACAGTCTGAAGGCTTATGGAACTAATGTTACTGGAAATTCAAATCTATGTTATAGAAAAAAAATCTATATTAAGTTTACTATATAGTTAACTTAAGCTTCATTATATACAATTACAGATGACTTACAGGAGAGTTGTAATAAATTTCAAATACTTTCCATTAAGACTAAAGTTTTTTAAGGTACTGTTTTATTTTGGGTTCAGACTTATTTTTTCCCAGATTCTGCAAACCCAACCAACTCTTGTGGTCCATACTAGCCTTGGTCTACATTAACTCTGCATTTCCCTCTCTCCCCTCATCCTCTTCTCTCTCTCTTTCTTGCATGAGGACTCATATTACTCAGAAGCCTCCCATCTCTTTCCGAGGTTGCTTAATGTTTAGTCATCAATGATTGATGACAAGACCTGTCCTACAATAAATTCTGCAAAAATGACCATAACAGTTTTGTTTATTTCCCAAATATGGGATCACTTTATCTGTGTGAGTCTCCCTTCATGGCCTAGCCCTGTTCTGAACAGCCTTTGTTCTATGGGTAACTGCTTCTCATTCTGTCCTCTTCTCCATCTCACCATGGTGATTGGGTGGCTTTTTAGTAGGCAGAAGATCTTCCAGCTGGAGTATTATTAGAAAAGAACCTCCTTTATGGCAGGAAAATAAACTCTGTCACATCCTCTCTGAAACACTATTTACTAGCTAAAACACTTTAACAGCTAAAGATCATCAGAAAGATTTGAAACTTTTCAAGGCAGCCATTGAATGAACCCCACAAAATTTGGATCAAGGACATCAGCTCAAAAGAAAAATAGAATATTCCCTATTCTTTTTGTTTATGATGATCTCTTCATGTAATTGCACTACCATCAATATTAAGTGATATACTTGGAATTCTAGATTCTAAAAAAAGGGGTCGAGCCTCTGGGATCCTTGCAAAAATTTTCTGATGGGTGGATATACAGCCTCTACTTGACGCTTCTCTCAACTGCTCACCAACCTAATTACTTTCCTCTGGACAAATTCCAGTTTGTCCCACTGTGATTTTTTTTCAATATTGATTTCACTCATCAGAATTTGGAAAAGTAATACAAGATAATATTTGCATTGGGTATCATTGTTTTCAGTCCAACAATAATGACATCTCAATTCTGCTACTTTCTATATGTGTGACACTGGGAAAATAACCTCTCTGTGCCTCTGTTTATTCATCTGTAAAACGGAGCCAATAATATCAACTCCTTAAAGGTTGTTGTAGGAATAAAGTTAGTTGACATGTATGAACGTATGTTAAGCCCTTAGAACAGTGTTTGGCCCATAATGATCTGTAAGAATTAACTAATATTTGTAGGTTGGGAGGAAAATCAATCTGGAGAACAAACAAAAGTTGCTCTTTATCAGAAATTCCAAATATCCACGGATTTTTCCTAAAACTTAGGATTTTCCCAAAACTTAAAAGAGCTCATATTTTAGGAGAGTAACTTTTAGATAGTATCACTTAATCTTGAGAATGACAGAGAAACCTAGAAAAAATAAAAGCTGCTAACATTTGAATTCTTTTTATCAATACTTTTTTTGATCAACAAAATTTTGTTTTTATTGTTATTTCCCATTATTAGGGAACCAGTAATTGTGTTCATAATAAACCATATCTCCTCTCATTTCCAATTTAAATGAATCAACCTTGAATCCACTTCACATGCATAGTTTGGTAATTTTATATTCACAACATGTTATTCATCTCTGAACTTTCCTTGCTACCACCCACAATTGGAATCCCTCAGATGAAATTTACAGACACTTGAAAATTAATTCTGCAAAAGGTTTCAGAGGCCATGGAATTTTTAAAAGAATACTTTTAGCTTAGATCTCAGTAGTCGTCTAAATTAATATCTCCAGGATTATTTTCCACTTTGTGAATAATAAGTGAATCCATGAAATAAATGGGAAAGGAGTAAAAGAGAGAAAACTTTGACAAACCTTCTGGAGTATTCTGTGTTTTGTGCTGAAATAGTTTGAAGGTAACTTGGTAAACCCAAATCTTTTAAGAGTCACCTTGATGTTTATAGCACATTGTGGATTTTGACTTTTTATTTCTTCTTTAATAAAAAAGCATAAATTTCTGAATACAAATACCAAAGTTTCACCTATATTAATTATTTTTCAGCACAAAGAGAAAGCTAAGGGAATCTTCCACCTAATCAAGTTTTAACAAATAATGTATTGCTCTTCGGCCATACTATCATATTAATTAGTTTATAATTACATGTTATAATAATAGCGATTATTGCTTTAGGCTTTTATGAGGAGCATCTTTAGTGAATATTAGTTTTTACTGTAAAAAGTAATAAAGCAATAACTGCATCCTAGGTGTTACCTTACACTGTTCCTTTTTGACAGATACAGTTCTGAAAGAAATGATGAATTCCTAATTGTCAGGACGCCAAAACCGATCATGGAGAAAATAAACATCATTTCCCACAGAGCTCAAATTATCTACCTTACCTATTATCTGGAGACATTAAGCTACTAGAGTAAACTTTGATGTGCTTTTTATAGAAAGTTTCCTTCCCGAGGTGAAGTGAGTGAGAGAATTACCTATTACTTTGAGCTGCTTTGGGTATCAAGATTGTTGGGAGGATTACAATGCAATAACATGTGAAAGTTATTTGACAACATTAAAACTCTCTACAAGTCTGATATGTTTTGGGTAGGATATGGGATATTATTAATATTTTTAGCAGACTAGTGATATAATATTTATTTTAGGATGCTTAACGTGAATGTGGTTTGAAGGATAGCTTAGAGTGGGGAGAGACTACAGGCTGGGGAACCAGATAGAAGAGTATTTGTAATAGACATCATTGGTGGCTTATGAATAAATAATGGGACAGGACAAGATGGGACAGAACAAATAACATAGAGGTGGGTAACTTAGGTGATCATTAAAGTCCCTTTTAACATTGACACTCTGAGTTGGTAAATACTTAAATAGGATTTGGTAATTGATTAGAATATGAGAATCTGAAAAAAAACAATGCCCTTGCCATTCATATACTCACAATTTTATGTGATTTTATATGAAATCCACAAATGCCTAAACTTCTTGCAGAATGGTAGGGATTGGAGATGGACCATGAGTTTGGTTGCAGGTAGACTTGATAGAATGATAATGTCTCTATACAAATAGGGACTGCAAGGGAGACCTACAGGTGGCGGCCATGTGTAAGGCCTGAGGTATCAGATGGGAAAATGTAGTAAATAAGATTTTGGACATTTTGAATTTTAGAGGCTACAGGGATATCTAAGGGGAGATATTTCTCAGGTGTCTCACCTGGGATGCTGAAGCTCATGAGAAAGGTAGATTTAAAGATGCAATTTAGGTGTTATCTGCATATAGAAAATGAATGGCAAGATTTGAAATTTCCTGGAGTAGTTCATTTCTGATCTTTTAAGAAGTCTATTTCTTTCCATCTCAAGAATTAAACCAGAACTTTAGACACTAGCTGGTCCCCAGAGCTAGTGTCATTGTGTAAGGCCTTGTGAGTTAAAATGGAACAATCAGAAGCAAGATCATGAAAAGTTCAACATTGTAGTGGAAGAAAGAAGCCAGAAATCAGAGGTTTAAAGCCAATGGGGTGATATTAAGCATTGAGTTTGGATCAAGAAGGAGGCTGTAACCAGGAAATTAGTCAAGACCTAAAAAAGAGATGAATTTGTTCAGGAACAGCAAGGAACCTAATGTGTCTAGCTTGAAGTTAGCAGTTCTGGGCTTTTTCTAAAATCACAGCAAGATTGTTGTGAATCTCTACTTAAAGATATTGGGCCAAATCTGATAGTAAGAAATATTTACACAGACCATCATCCCATCTTCCATCTTCACTATGTTTTTCTTCAATGTCTCCCTTAAGAAGATTAAAAAAAAATTACAAATCTCAAGAGGCACTGTTATTCTTACCTATTCAGCACTAAATGAAGCTTTCTTCCATAAGTGGTGCTAACTTCATTTTTCTGAACATAGTCTATGCTATCTTTTCTTTTTGTTAATTGAATTATAACTTAGTGGAAAAGATGCACAAGCCATCAGAATATATCTTTTGAATAAAGTTATATTTGAATGTTTATCCAAAAAATATGTTTGTCAAATCTTTGCTTAATCAAAAAACTATTTTAATTAAACAAGTTTCTTTTAGCCAGTTGCAATAGCTATGTAGATACTTTGTTCCAAAAGGCATCTAAGGGAATCTGTTTTGTAAATGAGAAACATTTTTATTCATGGTAAATGAGATAGGATTTAATTTTCACTCAATTAAAATCTTTTAGTATATTGATGAAAGCCAAGTTTTAGAAATCTTATCTTCTTTGATATTGATAAGCTGATGGTTCATTAAACACCATCAGTTCTGTCAGTGGAATCTAAAAGATGAAGCAACATTAATTCCTTATTTAGAAAAGTGATTACCAAAATGTGAAAGTATGTGAGTTTCAATTCATTCAACAAATATTTATTGAGATCTCACCATATGCCAGGGACTTTTTAACCTATATTTCTCTGAAGAAGCTGGGTAAGTTTCACTATGAGGCAAGTGAATTTAGATTATAATTGCAAATAAGGTTTACAAAAAAGGATATTATAACATAAGGCAAGGATTTTATATGCCCATAATAACAAAATGAATTGGATCTAGTTACAGCATCTCTCAGTGTGATATGGAAAAAATATTGCATTAATTTTCAGTAGTTCTTCAAAAGATTTTATCTCTGTGTGCAGAACTGGAAGCCTTTTGAGGTAAAATTAGTTTCTGTTTTGACAAGTCATTGTATAGCCCTATACTTAAAATGTTGGGGTACAGTTGACAGTTGAAGATAATTTTTCAACGTCTCACAGATATCTGGCATTATTAAGCTTCTGGGTGGGAGAGTCCAAACTGGGATTTGTGTCCAACTAAGGAATGTAACAGCTATGAGGAATAAAACAGAAATGTAAATTTGCAAGTAACACAAGCACATACTTTTACTGCAGTATATAGATATATCTATAAATCCATATCTATATCTATATATATATATGGATTTATATTATATATGGATTTAAAATTAAGATTAATCTTTCCTAATGGCACTTTAAGGGACAGAGGACAGTAGAATTTTAAACTTGAAATCGGTGCCTAATCTGCCATTCAGTTGTGTGTCAAAAATACATCCTTATTAGAAATCCATTGCAGGCCAAGCATGGTGGCTCACACCTCTAATCCCAGAACTTTGGGAGGCTGAGGCAGGCAGATCACTTGAGCTCAGAAGTTTGAGACCAGCCTGGGAAACATGGCAAAACCTCATCTCTACAATAAAATACAACAATTAGCCGGGCAGGGTGGCACATACCTGTAGACCCAACTACTTGGGAGGCTGAAGTGGGAGGATTACTTGAGCCCAGGAGATCGAGGCTGAAGTGAGCTGAGATCACACCACTGCACTCCAACCTGGGCGAGAGTGAGACCCTGCAATGCAATAATCGTAATGTATAATTTTCTTATGTTTAATTTTAAATATCATTTGACACATTAAAGGTCCTATTTTCTCTTGCTTTCCTTCATGAATACAAAGTAGTATTCTTTTTTTTTTTTTTTTTTATGAGACGGAATCTCGTTCTGTCACCCAGGCTGGAGTGCAGTGGCACGATCTCGGCTCACTGCAACCTCCACCTCCCGGGTTCAAGCGATTCTCCTGCCTCAGCCTCCCGAGTAGCTGGGACTACAGGCATGTGCCACCACGCCTGGCTAGTTTTTTTTGTTTTTTTCTTGTTTGTTTGTTTTTGTATTTTTAGTAGACATTGAAGTTAGCAGTTCTGGGCTATTTCTAAAATCACAGCAAGATTGTCCTGAATCCCTACTTAAAGATATTGGGCCAAATCTGATAGTAAGAAATATTTACACAGTAGCTGGGACTACAGGCATGTTTGCCAGGCTGATCTCGACCTCCTGACCTCGTAATCCGACTGCCTCAGCCTCCCAAGTGCTCAGATTACAGGCATGAGCCGCCACACCAAGCCTAAAAAGTAGTATTCTACAATTGTGTTACTATATAGCAGAAAGTGAATGGCTTTGGAGGGAGTAAGGCAGTTCTTGGTTTGATTGTCAGGTTCACCACTGAATATGTAATCTTGATCCAACTATTTAAAATTTGAAGCCTCAGTTTCTCTATTTGTTAAAGAAACAACAACTCATACACCTGAGGATGAAAAGGAAAACATATATAGAAAGTGCATAGAGCCTGTCAGTTTATTTCATTTTCTGAGTTATGTACCCAATATCCACAATTCATCCATTCATTTATTCATTCAATGAATCTTTATTAAGTGCCTACCTTGTGTCAAGCACTGTATTAGGCACAGTGAAATAAAAAAAATTCCTGCCTTGTGGAGCTTATATTCTTGTTTGTGAGATGTGACTAAATTCTTATTAAGAAAGTTAATCACATACTTGCCTGTGAAATTATAAATATGTATAATTATAAAATTATCTTCTCTAAGCTAAAAAGAAACCCTATCTCTAAATCTATATTTCCTTTATCTCTTTATTGCCTTTCTTTAGCCATTCCTGTTTCCCTTGGCAATTACGATAATTTTTATGTGTCTACTTCTGTATTAGGCTTGAAATGGAGTTAGAAGGTTGGATGGGAAAGGTATACAGGAATGTTATTCCCTACCCCAAAAATGCTGAATGTGACAGAAAATAAAAAAATCAGGGCCGGGTGAAGTGGTTCGCGCCTGTAATCGCAGCATTTTGGGAAGCCAAGGTGGGCAGATCACCAGAAGTCGAGAGTTCGAGATCAGCCTGGCTAACATGGTGAAACCCCGTCTCTACTAAAATATACAAAATTAGCTGGGTGTGGTGTCGTGCACCTGTAATCCCAGCTACTCGAGAGGCTAAGGAAGGAGAATTGCTTGAACCTGGGAGGCGGAGGTTGCAGTGAGCTGGGATCGTGCCACTGCACTCCAGCCTGGGTGACAGAGTGAGACTTCGTCTCCAAAAAAAAAAAAAAAAAAAAAAAAAAAAAAAAAAAAAATCATTTAACGTTGAGTACATGATGTGTTAAGTGAAATAAAAATATAATTATGAATACAGAACCATATGTTAATAAATAGAAATATACAAAATGAGAATTCAGATAAGGAAGAAATAAGTCAATATAAAATTAATCAAAAGAAACCTTCACAAAAGTGGTGGGTTTCAAGCCAACTTTGAAGGATGGATACATTTTCAACACATGGAGAAGAGAAGAACAATCATGAGAGGGTAACATTTTTTTTCTCCCAGCTCCTAATGCCCAGATCCTTAATTAGTATCATTACTCTAGTTGTGCCAGATTTCAGATAAATAAAACACCTTATCTAATTAGCAGAACACAACCTGGCAACTAATGTTTTTTGTTGGTTTCACCAATAAATCCAAATTTACCAAATATTTTCTATTTTTCAATTTATTCAGCCCCGCAGTTCTGTTTTCAATTTATTCTCCCTGCAGTTCTGTTGTTAAATAACAGACAGGATCCATACATAGAGTGTCCTGATACCACCTATAGTTGAGTAGGATCTAGCCTTTTCTACTTTCTCAGCCAGAAAGTAAGGTATGTGGCCACAGCCTTATGGCAATTTAAGTCTGACAGGCCTCAGTTGCTTCTGCTTCCGTGGTTAGGGCTGTCTGACCAAGCTAGAGATGCATATGCAGTTTACAGTTCTTATTTGGTTCTGAAATACTCTACCACATCCCACCAGAATCATGCGTTATTCCCGACCATCTACTTTTTCTCAATCCTATGTATAGTGATGTTTTTAGGCAGCTAATCATTCCAAGGCATATGAAGAGAAGTGTCTAAACCTCTCTTGCTGCCATCTACTTCCTGCACAGGTCATCCTCAGAGTACTCTCTGAATGCACGCAGAGATTGAGAACTGATTGGCTCAGAAGGTTCTGGTTTCTGGTTTTGATTCATTTCAAAGACAGCACCTGTATTTAGGGGAAGAAGGCTTTTTTCTCTCTGGTCTTGGTGTCCCTACATATCAAGGTTGGGCACTAAAAGTATCAATAAACCAGTGTGTTCATCCTCATCTCCACCTTTATATTTTGTGGCCATCTGCCAAACTATGATTCTGGGCATGCAATATTAGGTATGTTGTCCAATAATGTACTTTTGCATTCATCTTCATCAAGAAGGCAGATAATTGAACTCCTGCCCAGATATTTGGCATGTGACTTTTCTTCTTTGTTAGTTTGTATCATTATGACCATTTTTGGGGTCTGTTTTCATATAGTCACAGGCATTTTAATGAGAATCCTGGGAGACCTTTGTTAGTCTACTTCCAGGCTGACTCCAACTTTCATTTTTGAAACTTGTACTAGCTACATAATTTACAAGGCCCAGTGCAAAATGAAAATGCAGAGCCCCTTGTTCAGAAATTCTTAAGTCAAGAGCACAGGAAGACAGAATATAAACCAAACATGGCTACTTTCTAAGTGCTGTGTCCTGTGTGACTGCACGCTAAGCTGGCCCACTTAAAACTGTCTCCAGCTTCAGGTTTGAGGTCCCTGCCATCTCAATGTTTCTTCTTTCCCTACTAGAACTTCTCAGTTCCTTGACTGACTTTTCTCCTCTTCTTTAAGCTCTTTAAATATGAGTGAATCCAAGATTATAGTTCCCATTCCCTGATACTGTTTTTCTACTATATAACTCTAAGAAATCACAAGTAGTTTAATGATTACTCCTTTCTGAAGGTGACTCTAAACTTAATATCTCAAGCCTTCATGGTTCTCATGAATTGAGGAACAAATTTCTAATTGCAAGCAGACATTTATGCTGATAGCTAATACATCTAAAATGGAATCCTTCTTATCCCCAGGCTTTTTCCTAGGAATTCTCTTTAAATATTTTGAACATTTGCTCTCTTTAGCTTCACAAATATAAATAATAATTAACCTCTACTTAAAAAAATTTGGTTACTAACGTTGATAATATTTGTCTGATATTTTCACTTATTCTATCTTGTACCACTGTCTGAATGCTTTAAGTACTTTCAAAATTCTTTCTTCTTTTTTGGAAAAAGATCTAGTATAAGTAACAATATCTTGAGAAATGTGAATTGGAACAATTGACTTTTTATGATTTTTTAAAGATAAAATCATAAAAAATACTGTTGTTCAATGATATATTCAACTTATCTTTAAATCATGGGGAATTAACTTGATTTTCATTTCTGGTGTTATGTTCTAGGAAATATCCTTAGTAAAGAGTCAACTGAAAGCTCTTCTGCTTTTTTAATACATTGAAAAAAAGTGCATATTTTATAGCAAATTAGTAAACTGGTAAAGGCTTTTTCTAACACAATAAGATTTTTAAATAAAACATATGTATTATGTTAACAGCATGTTACAAAAACAGTTAGCAGTAATTAGGAATTTCTGTGATTATTTAAAAATAGGAAAATCTTTTCCATTTCTCATATGTTTAATCCAATTTTACATTAATGCTGAAGCAAACCACATGGTACTGTGCTTTTATTTGTACTGTACTCTATAGCATTCCATTTTTTAAATTTTATTTTACTTTTGTTCTGATTGACCATGTTAGTCAGGCTATATCATCTTCGCCAAGGACAACCTCAGAATATTTTCTACATTTAACCAATATAAGCCATTCACAGTATTGGTGTTTTGTTTTGTTAATTTGAGAAGCAAGCTTCAAATTTTGAAAATATGCAAGTAGCCTGTGGTTTTTACTTGCTAGTTGTATTTAAGTCTTTTACAGAAAAAATAAATTGTCAAGTTTGGTACACTCTACAACTAGTTACTTAATGCAGTATTCATGGGATCCATAAATAAGGTTTGATTTGTGTTTTTTTTCCCTAGGAATTATTTTTCTGTTATGCTAGTGAAGTATTTGGAGGTTCATTCCTAGCCTAAGACATTCATCTCAATTATTTTAATTGGCTCCCTGCAGATAGCCCTTAATATGTAATATCATTCACTTACAAAGTAGTTGCCACAGATATCTGCCAGTGCTCAACCTGGTGGCAAAAGATGTGTAAAAACCATTTCAAATGATGTCTTTAGACATGCAGAGAATATCACTATAACATAATGTTTAGTACTACAATTTTTCTTCATTCACTGTCTCTACTTATCTAGTCTCCTATGTCAGCAGCATTGTCACTGCTAAATCTTTTGGAACATATAGTGGTAAATTAGTTTGGCTGTTAAGTTAGGTGGGAAAATAAAAGGTATACATTTACTAATTTTTTCCTTGGAATTTCTGATTAGATACTATGGCTTACTGGTCCTGTATTATTATTGTTGTAATTACAATATCTAGTACTTTTCTTTGGGCAAGTGTATTAGTCCGTTCTTGCATCTTTATAAAGAACTACCTGCGACTGAGCCATTTGTAAAGAAAGGAGGTTTAATTGACTCACAGTTCCACAGGCTGTACAGGAAGTATGATTGGGGAGGCTTCAGGGAAACTTACAATCATGGCAGAAGGGCAAGGGGAAGCAGGCACCTCTTCACATGGTGGAGCAGGAGAGAGAGAAAGAAGGGGGAAGTGCTACACACTTTTAAATAACCAGATCTCATGAGAACTCACACACTATCAGGAGAGCAGCAAGCGGGGAAGTCCACCGCCATGATCCAGTTACCTCCTGCCAGGCCATTCCTCCAACACTGAAGATTACAATTAGGTATGAGATTTGGTGGGGACACACAGCCAAACCATATCAGCAAGCATAATAAAACACAAGCCCTTAGAAAGCTCAGAAACTACCACTTTTATGTATATTAAGAGCCATTAAAGATTTTTATCTTTTTATGTTACGAGAGAAGCGGGTCGTCTGAATTTTTAGAAAAATAGTTGAATTATAGGGATCAAGGCATGCATGTTAGCTATGGAGTTCACCCATATGAAAATATTTAAAATCCCTATATAATATGCATCCCTATATAACATCAAGCCTCCAGGTCTTTGCATGAGTAAGTCTCTCTAATCTGGATGCCTTCTTCAGCCTTTCTAATTGCTGGCAAGGGTGCTGATTCCCACTGGGTGAACCATTTGTTTAGATTCAGTTCAGCTACATCTTCCTCTGCGAAACATTCCTCCAATATCAATATCTCTTCATGATCCTCCCATTTCAACTCTCAAACTCCTACCCAATATGCCATTCAGGAGCTCAGGGAAAACAATAGTTTTGCAATATATTTGGTTCTACCACTTAATAGAGCTAACACTTGGGTAGCAATAAGACTACTTTTTGGTGTTAGGGTCTAGGAAACATTCTTGTTAAATAATCACCTAAAATTTATTTTTATGTAATAAGGTTTGGTTATAAAATACTGTTGAATTTCAAAATATCTTTTTATATAATAAAGGTTGGTTATGAAATACGTTGGGAAATTTGTTTAGACTGCATTATCTCCAGTTTCCTCATTTGTGTGATAAGGAAAAATGTACATAGGATTGTTGCGATAATTAAAGACATTTTAAATAAAGTGTCTGGTACACAAGGGACAATCGAATGGTCACTATTATAAAGTCATTTGTTACATAGGCTTTCTAAGTATTTATTCCCCTTTCTTGCTAAATTCTTGAGGAAGGTTCTGTGATTTGTCCACTTCTGTATATTCAGCACCCAAAACAGAACCTGGCATCTAGGCAATACTTAATGGGCATCTGTTAAAATAAAATATATAGGATATAAAATATTAAGATGTAAGTAGTTGACTTTTTTATTGCTGACTGATGGTTTGAGTCCAAAGAGATGACTGGAATTTAGTGTAGATGTTAAAAACTATGTTAATAAGAATCAAGATGAGCTCATCTTCAATCATAGAGTCATTAAGTTCAAATACCAATGAGTTTGAAGAATATTTTGCCCTTTAAAATACTAGTTTGCTTTTGCATTTGCCATGTAATTTCAGTGAGTATAACTAAAGAGACTCATTCACAGGACTCAATGAGAAATTCTCTGACTAGAATGATTCTATCTAGAGTCATAAAAAGCCAGGTGTCTTGCAGCTGTCTAAGTGACTTCACACCTTTTCATGTGATAAAATATTTAATGTTATTTTTATCACTTTACAGTTTTAAAAAAATGAATTGAAACCCTTTCAAAAGTTCTGTTGATTTGCCAGTTACTATCTTGTTCACTGAAATGTAAGAGAAAATGCCTTTCCAGGATAAAAGCAATATTCAGAATTCCATAATTGACTCTTGGTTATGTATGTGTGACCCCGGATGAAATACTTCCTGAATCTTTCTTATTAATCATATGGGATGATTATTGAACTAATAACCTCAAAAATGCATGTGAGTACACACACAAACATCCTAATATATACATACATTCAAGCATGCATACATATATATCTCTCAGTACCTCCAGAAATAAGCATCAGAGTCTGTGCCAAGAAACTGACTAGCTAAATAGAGATATGCCAGCTGGATGATGCATTTCTAAATGAAACATCTGCTTCTAATATTAACAACCAAAACTGCTAATGCAGGCAGGTGTCATAGACACTGAAATATTTGGAAAAGAGAGGGTTAATTAAAATAAATATTAAAATGGGTAGAAATGAAAAGAACTGATAAAAAGTAAGCCTTCATTTTTCTAGTAACACTTGCAAGCTGTACATGCATATGAAAACATACTCTACCAGATTTTGAAACTTATTTAAAACACTGTGATATTGATACAGGAAGAGATATACAAAGGAACAAAATATATGTGTATATAAACATATCTATCTATCTATAACCACATGGAAATTTGGCATAGAATGGAGAGAGAATTACAAATCAGAAGGGGAAGATTGACTGTTTAATAAAATGTGCTGGGAATCAATGGCAAATATACAATAAAATAAAATTATATTTTTATTCATATTATACCCCAAATAAATTTCAGATATATATAAAACCCAAAGTAAAATATTCAAATTTAGAAGAAAATAGGGGCAAATTTATGACTTTAGGAAACAGTGGAGTTTTTAAACAAGATAGATACAAAAATAACGACATAAAATGAAAGTTTATTAAATTTGACCACATTAAAATAAAACCTCCTTCAACCTCAGACATCATGAATAAAGTTAAATCACAAAACTCAGGTTGACAAAACATTTTCTTTTTCTTTCTTTTGAGACTGAGTTTCGCTCTTGTTGCCCAGGCTGGAGTGCAATGGCACAATCTCAGCTCACTGCAACCTCTGCCTCCAGGGTTCAAGCGATTCTCCTGCCTCAGCCTCCTGAGTAGCTGGGATTACATGCATGCACCACCACACCCAGCTAATTTTGTATTTTTTTTTAGCAGAGACAAGGTTTCTCCATGTTGGTCAGGCTGGTCTTGAACTCCCAACCTCAGGTGATCTGCCCGCCTCGGCCTCCCAAAGTGCTAGGATTACCAGTGTGAGCCACTGTGCAGAACATTTTTAAAGGGTGTATAAACACACAGTATTACAATCTGTAACATAAAACTACCCAGTAGAAAAATAGTAACAGATTTTAAAAGGCTGTTTCAAAAAAAAAGGGCATGTGGCCAATAAGCTTCTGAAAAGAGGTTTAATGTAACTAGTAATTAAGGACATGTGAAATCAAAACAATGCAACATTATTAAACACCCATGTAGGCACAAATTAAAAAGTCAATTTGATGTTGCTGAAAAACTGGATAAACAAAAATATTCATGATCTGCAGGAAAAAATAAATTTTAAGTCAAAAACTATAAAAAGAGACAAAAAAGTTAATTATATAATTATAAAGCAGTCAATTCAGCAAGAGGATACAACAATGTGTGTATGTGTGTATATATCCATATATATATATATGGATATATACACATATGCACCCAACACTAGAGCACCCTAATATATAATGCAAATATTATTAGAGCTAAAGAGAGAGATTGACTCTGATACAATATTAGCTGGAGAATTCAACACCCACTTTCAGCATTTGATAGATTTTCCAGACAGAAAATCAACAAAGAAACATTGGACTTAATCTCCACTCCCCTGTGGCCCAGGGCTGGTCTAGAAGTGCCATCCATGAGCCAAGGTCTGGAACTGGGGACTCTGAGAGCCTGCCTGGTGCTTTACCTCACTGCAGCTGAACTGGTACCTAAGCTGCAAGGCAAAATCCCCTTTACTCTTTCCTCTGCTTTTTTCAAGCAGATGGAGTCTCTCCTCATAATCACCACAGCTGTGAATATTCTGGGTCACACCTGAACCCAGCATGTCTCAAGAGTCTCACTGAAAGTCCACGGCATGTACTCCTAGTTACAGGTACTGATTATTCAGGACCCAACAGCTCTTTAATCAACAGTTGATAAATCATGCCAGGGCTAGGTCCTTCCTCTCAAGGCAGTAGGTTCCCTTCTGACCCACTGTGTCTACAGATGTCATCCAGGAGCTAGGGTCTGCAGTGGGGTCCTCATGACTCTGCCCAGTGCCCTATTCTACTGTGGCTGAGTTGATATCCAGGTTGCAAGAGTCCTTTTTACTCTCCCCTCTCCTCTTCTGAAGCAGAAGAGATGAGTCTTTTCGGATCTATGAGCTGTGCTGCCTGGTGTTGAAGAAGGGGCACAAGCTGCCCTGGCTGGTGTCTCACTAGGCTGCATGCCCTCCAACTCCACTGGCTCTGAGCCCAGGACAGCACTAAGACTTGCCTAGGAGTTGCAGTCATTGTAACTTAGACTACCATTCAAGTTTATTTAGGACCCCAGAGCACTTTAGCCCTTGGTGGCAAGGCTTAGTAAAACTCAGGCTCTGACCACTGGGTTGGGTGATTCTCCTCTGGCTAGGGCTCATCTAAATGCTCCCTCCATGTCCATGTGTGTTGGCTGAGTTCTGCCCAGTGTTGACAGGAGTGAGTTTTAATGCAAAGCCCCACAATTGCTGTGCTTTTCTTCTTCCAAGCACATAGATTCTCTCTCCCCACCCCTGAGGCCACTGCCAGGGAATAGGAGATGGGTGGCATCGGAAATTTAAGACTGTCTTTACTACTCTCTTCAGTGTCTCTTTCAGCGATATGAAGTTAAAAAACCAAGTACTGTGATCACTCATCTGAGTTTTGGTTTTTAGAAGGTGCTTTTTTGCGTCAATAGTTGTTAAATTTGGTGTTCCTGAAGGGAGGATGATTGATGAAGGCTTCCATTTGGCTATCTTGCTTCACCTCCCACTCCTAAATAGAATGTGATTTTCAAAAATTATGCACAAAATTGTATTTTATAACATATGAGGACACAAAAATGCCACTAAATTGAGATGTATCTAAGGTATTTCTCTATCATAATATATTTTCAATATGGGAAAGGAATCCACCTCAAAGAATGAATATGCAAACTAATTTTTGTTAAGCTGAGTCATGGTTAAATTATTTTATGCAAATTAAAGACAACAGTCGTTTGGAATTTTGAGATGGTTTTCTTATACTAGGGACTTATAAATGATTATTCTAAATGGAAACAAAATATGTTTTATCAAGCAATCCCATTTGATTTGAATATACTTCAATGCATTTAATTTCTTAAAGCTTTTGTTTTTACTACTTAATAGTTAAATAATATTAATTTGTTAGGCATGATCTTCTTGTGAATATACCCAGAAAAAAGGCATGTCTATTTCCTAGTATTTCCTAGTATTCTAATCCATTTCCATGATATCTATATCCTTAACTCCTCTCTAGACTCTCAGACTCCAAAAACAGCCTAGAGCAGAGCTTCTGGGAAAGTCCTGTCAGCACTTAATATGTGGTCATCCTAGTTCTGTAACACTGCCCTGAGCTTATACCTCCAAAATCACATAACTGGATTTATGCTTGAAAACTTTGAATCATCGGTGGCCAAGGAAATACTTTTCTGCAGAGAGGTTTAAATTTTTAGTTGACAGTGTTGAATCTCAATTTGCTGAATTTGTTCTGGGTGAAATAATTTTCAGACTGTTTAGTTCATCATTTTTTGTAGAAAAAGTCTTCCTTTTTTTCACATTTGATACGTTTCCCATGATTATCAGTTAAGGTCCAATAAGAAGACAGGAACCAGAACAGATTTCTTTTTGACCAGAGAAATATAAAGAATTGTTAACTAGCCATAAAGTTGTCAACTGAGCAACTGAAAGAGTAAAAGGTAATTCTAACATATCATGGAAGCACCAACTTCAGAAAGCAGGTACTACTCTCATGGTAAAATAAGGAAAGATGTTAGAAAACTTAAGACACTGAGAGGAAGAACCCCATGGAACTGAAACTCCAGTCTCAAAGGACTGGGTGCTTCTAAGCAGGAGCTAATGTCTCTGAGGGGAAGTATGATAGACTTGGTGCTGCAAGTGTTGTAAAAACTGCAACAGCTACTGTCACAGGACAAAACTGTCACTGCTGAGTTGATGAAGCCTTGCTGAAGTGAGGCTCGCAGGAACCACAGTGGGCATGAAGCTCACTGGAAACAAGTAGGAAGGAGCAAGTACTTTCTTCTTCCCCTAGCCTTGAAGCCTTCCTCTAGCTCCCTCTACTGGCAGATCCTGAGAAAAACGAGCTGAACAGCTGAAATGACTGGTAGAATACTAGCCCTAACTCAGCACGTATACAGTGTAAAACGTTGGGATTGAAGCTGTGAAACAGAAATTTAATAGCTGTTATACTGTCTTATTAACCTACAAAATAGGAAGCTGCAATTATACAATGCAATGAAAGCGAGTAGATGTACAACTCATTTTCTCTTGAATTATTCCAGTGCTCTGCCTTTTTGACATCACAAACATAACTTGAAATTTAATGATTCAGTATTTATTTTTTCACTCTTTTAAATACAATTTATTCACTACCTACTTTACAAAAGGTACTATTCTGGGCTAGAGACGAAATAAACCCAGTTCTTATACATACATATGTGTATGTGTGTGTGTGTATGTATACATATATATGATTATATATAATATGTATTATATAATATTATATATAATATATTATATATTAGATAATATATAATATATATTATATAATATATTATACTTTAGATATATTTTATATATACATATATTACATATATACATATATACACATATATATTATATATTATAATATAATATATTATTTTATATATTATATAATATATTATATTATTTTATATATTATAATATATAATATATTACATTATTTTATATATTATAATATATTATATATAATAATATATGATATATCATATATTATTTTATATATTATAATATATATAATAATATATGATATATGATATATAATAATATATGCTATATGATATATAATAATATATGATATATCATATATAATAATATATGATATATCATATATTATATATTATATATAATCATATATATGTATAAATACACACACACACACACACATATATATATATATAATCTTGCTTTTCAGGTATATATATACCTGAAAAAAAATAAATGTACATATCTAACTATACATCTGCAGTCATAAAGGCCTCAGATAAGTCTTTCAGTTGTTTAAACCAATTGTTAGAGGAGCTCATGAGGCCTTATAGATCATTTGAGAAAAAAAGTTAAAAATTTATGAGAGAAACCTCATGGTCTTAAAGGATGAGTAGAATTTTAAAATTGGATATTGGCATTAGAAGTGTTTTGCAAACAGAGCGAATGCATGTTCATTCTGGGTTTATGGATAACTGGCAACAACCGCATGACCTGATTTCAGACCTGCTCAACTGCAATCCTGGAGGCAGTACCATTAGCCCCAGCATGAGAAGGTCTGTACCTGCCAAAACTAATCTGTAAAGACAGGAAGAGGTGTTTGGTCTTTCAAATACACAAACATCAACACAAGACTACACAATTTAAGAAGAATCGGGCAAATATGAAACCACAAAGGAAATTAATAAAGCTCTGTAACTAATCCTAAAGAAATGGAAATCTATAAATTGCCTGACAAAAAAATTCTAAATAATTGCTTCAAGGATTCTCAGTGCACTACACGAAAACAGACAGAAAACTCAGTGAAATCAGGAAAATAATACATGACAAAATTGGAAGTTCAACAAAGAAATAGAAATTGCAAAAAAGAACCTAACAAATTCTGGAGCTGAAAAATATGATAAATGAAATAAAATTGCAACACAGAACTTCAACAGCAGACTTGATTAAGCAGAAGAATCAGTGAACTAAAAGACAGGTCATGTGAAATCATCCAGTCAAGGAAGAAAGGAAAGAAAATGAAAAGGAGGAAGGAAAGACCACAGGATTTATTAGATACCATCAAGCAAACAAATATGCATTATGAGATTTCTAGAGGAAAATAAAGAGAGAAAGTTGCAGAAAATTTATTTAAAAAAATAATGGGAGGGGTATGGACATCTAAAGCCATGAAGCTTAGAGATTCCAAAACAGGATTAACCTGAAGAAGATTATATAGAGACACATTCTAATTAACTTATCAAGAATTAAAGACAGATAATTTTGAAACAAGCAAGTAAAACACCACATAAAACGGCATTTTCATAAGTCTATCACAGATTTCTCTCAGCAGAGACCTTACAGGCTAAGAGAGAATGGAATGATATACACAAAGTTTTAAAAGAAAAACAGCTCCCAAACAAGAGTACTACTCCCAGCAAAGCTCTGGGAGAGATATGGATCTTCTCAGATAAATAAAAGCTGAAAGAGATTGTCACCATTAGCCCTGCCTTACACAAAATGTTAAAAGATGTTCTTCATATTGAAATGAAATGATGCTAATTATTTTATGCTACTAATTGGTGACATGAAAACATATGAAAATATAAAACTCATTGATACAGGTAAACATATAGTCAAATTAAAAATACTCTAATACAGTAATAATGGGGCATATATTATTTTAACTTTAGTATAAAAATTAAAAGATAAAATTATTTCAAGATAGCTATAGATACATAGGTATCTCTAGACACAACAAAGTATAATTTCTTAATGAATAAACAACACAAACACATGAAGAAATCTTGAGTGCTCATCAACTGATGAATAAAGAAAATGTGATGTATATAATATATATATAAATATATATTAAGGCTGGATTGTGCATATATTGCCTAATATTGCATTGTGTCTATATATGTATACATACATATATACACACATATATATGTATGTGTATTGCATTGTATGTGTGAATACACACATACATACACACACAATGCAATATTATCCAGCCTTTAAAAAATATATCCTGACATTTGCAATAGCATGGATGAACCTAGAGGAAATTATACTAAGTGAAATAAGCTGGGCACAGAAAGACAAATACTGCATAATCTCACATATATGTAGAATGTAAAAAAGGTGAACTCAATAATAGAATAGGTTTGGACCAAGTTGGGGGCAAAGATGTTGGTCAGGTTATAAAGGCTCAGTTATGAAAGATAAATGCGTTCTAAAGACCTAATGTATAACATGGTAACTATAGTTAATAATACAGTATTGTTTAATTGCAATTTGATAAGAAAGTTGGTTATAAGTATTCTCACCACATGCCAAAAATATCATAATTATGTGAGGTTATAGAAATGTTAGCTTGATTGTGGTAATTATTTCACAATGTATGTGTATTTTAAGACACCATTTTGTACATCTTAAATATATTACAATTTTTATTTATCAAGTACACCTCAACAAAGCTAGAAAATATCTGGACTTGCAGAAAAACAAATATACATGTAAAGTGGCAAAAATCATCAGATTTACATTGACTATGATGTCGATATAAGAGAATGATGAGAGAGAAGTCTGTAGAGGAGATTAAGAATCAGACTATGGAATGTTTTCATGCTATGCTGGGAAGCTTGCCATTTGTTTAATGGGTACACAAATAGGTAAGAAAATCTTCACAAGGTTGAACTAATGACTATGGAGATATTGAATCACAGAAGAGAGGACATACTGGAAAATATTGCAGGAAGATTAGTAATGAAGCCAAACCAGTAGAAAGAGGAGGTAATAAAATACCTGAATGATATATGCATATCTATTTCTATCTTTTTTATATACAGAGAGCCTCCCATTTCTACATAAGATAGATGAGGTACTAAAAATGTTTTCTATGTAGGTGGTTAGTCTCTGCTTTCATGTTCATAATACAGCTGTCCTTTTCCATGTTATTTTTAAGAATTATAAAATATGTATGTCAAAGTCAGATACAGTTTGAATAGAAAAAAACCTATTTAAATCCCTCCTTATATTAAGTCTAATTTCCTAATTATAGTATCTTTTTTGGATTAAATCTTTATAATATTAATAATGAGAATAGTAGACTGAAGAACTTTATTAAGGTAAAATACATAGGAATAATATCAACATGCTTATAATTTATAAAGAACTGGAATTGTAAAACAGATTATAACACATGCTAAAAATATATGGATATATGTGTGTGTAGATACACACGTATATGTACGTATGCATACATATCTGAAATTGTTTAGTATTGGAATATTTGGATATAAAAATATTCTGATGTTAAACAATTAGCCTTAACTAATTTCTATGACAAACAATGCCTATGGGAATGAACTTAAAAATGTTTAATGAAATTATTTCTTGTTTTATTCACTGCCACCACCATATCTAGGACTCTCACTTTTTTTTTGTGATTTAATTCATTAGCCATTAAAGTGATTTGGCATGTAGTTTCTCTCTCCTAGTGTCTTTAATGAATGTTTTCTCATTATTCTTTTGCTCATACACTATTCTTCTGCATGTGAACTACCTTACCTAGACTAAACTCTTTTGTTTCCCTTTCAACATCATCTTTGCCTCTTACAAGCTGTATAATCTTAGGGAAGTATATAGAGCTTTTTGTGTCTCCAGTTACTTAACCTATAAAATAAGACTTAAAGTAATGCCTCCTACTGTGATAAATTAAAGATTCATATTGTGAACTATAAAGCAACCACTTAAAAAGTTAATTGAAGATGAGTGGTTAGTAACCCAATAGCGGACATAAAATATAACACTAAAAGTTTAATTTAACTAAATTAAGGCAGGAAAAGGAGAAAAATAAACAAAAAAAGAGAATAAATAGAAAACAATTAGCACTAAGACAAATTTACAACTAAGAAAGTCATTAATTATATTAAATATAAACTATATATGAAAATTCCAGTGAAAAGGCAGAGGGTGTCTGAATAATGTCCATAAGAAATCCATTTTGGATATAAAGATGTTAAAATAGAATAATCTAAAAAGATGTAATCTTCAAACACAAATAATAAGAAAGTTGAGGTAGTTATATCTTGGACTAAATTAAAATAAACATCCTACAAATCAAAATTATGGAAAGTCATTAAAGTAGTGAAGAAAGAACGTTAAGGCTTTAACTGCTTGTACTAAAAAAGGAAAAAAATTCTCAACAACTATCTGCGAATCCATCTTAAGCTTGGAAGAGAGAATTAAACCAAATTAAGTATGAGAAAGGAAATAATAAAGGTAAAATAAAAAATCCATGAATTAGAAAAACCTCTACCTAGATTCATCTATTAGATTAATCAAATAAGAGGATAAGATACAAATTATTAATATCACAGATAAAAGGAAAGATATTACTTCATGTTAAAAACATTATGCCGAACAGAAGAAGCTAGACACAAAGACTCTGTATGTATAATTCCATTTATATGAAACTCAAGAAAAGGCAAATATAACTTAGAGTATAGAAATCATATCATGTAGCCAATTCCATGCATTTAAGATTTTTTTATTTCTTCATATTTCAGAGAGTTATAGTATTTCAGAGTTTTGCCCCTTTTGAAATGTTTAAACATAACTAAAGGTGGGACAAAGACCTTTATTTTCAGAGGGAGTAAATGAGTGGGTTTTTATATCACTATGTAGGATTCCTAACTTTCTTTACCTTTGGATTTTGCCATTCTCTCAACTTCTCCTTTACTGCTTTCAGTCTGTATCACACCACCCTGAGCTTGATTATATTGACTTAAATGGGTAAATCCCTTAGGTACAAAACCGTACACTGTTGAACAAGTAGTGACCTACTTGTGACCTACTCTTTGTGGTAAAAGCTAAGGAAATAAAAAGATCTAAGGAAGAATAAAACTGTATCAGCAATATATACATGTGTATATCACATATACATACATGATTGTACAAATCCAACACAAAAGTGCTGCTGGGAATTTTTCCAGGCATTTAAGAGATTAACATTGGGGCAAAGTAGCCACAACATAGCAACAACCCTAGTGTGAGACAATTAAAGGTGGAATATCTCCATGTGAGCTAATATATTGCATAATCTTTGAGTGTTAAAATTAAATATCCTGTTCAATTAAATGTATGTTCAAAACAGAGCCTTCTTTTAAAGCACTGATCAAAACAGAGGCATGATAGAAAATCACTAGCAAAGCAGACCCCAAACTGAAATAATGTAAATGTCCCTGCCTACAAATAATATAAACCAAATATCAAACATGCACCGTCACCTTAAAAAACAAAGATATTTTAAAGAAACATGTGAATTTAGTCTTGTCAAATACATTATGTTTTAATGTATTCATCATTGGCAAATATATTTTCAGTTCCTATGATGTGCCAGGCACTGTAGTTACCTAATAAGAAATGGTGATGTGATAGACACAGTTCCTGCCTTCAAAGCACTTACAGTTGACTAACATAAACAAATAATTATATGAGCAATTGTAAATAGTTAATTAATGGCCATAAACTATGTGTTGCAATGGGAGTCACCATCGTGATAGCTATCATCGATTTTAGAAATCAGTGAAGGCTTCCTGGAAAAAGAAATACTTAAACCAAGAGCAAAGTAGATTAGACATTGGTTGGGCCGAGTGGAAAGAAGACTAGGAAGAGCGTTTCTCATGAGAGGATGCATCAAGTGTTCAAAGAACCCAGGGAAGAAACAAGAGAGAATCACCCTTTCAGGAATGGAAAGTATGTCAGTAGAGAAGAAAAGCAAAACAGAACAAAAAGGTGGATAAGCACATGTGTGACTATGTAGATGAATAAATAGATATAATCTGCCTTTACTTTTCAAGTGTAAAACATTGTGTTTTATTTTTAAAACATTCAATTTTCGCAAAGTATATGTTGAAAAGTCTGCTAACAAATTTCCCAGGGAATCACATGCCCTCTCCTCCATTGCGTGGATGATTATTTCTGGCAATAATCTACTAACTATCTCCATAGCATTTGCTCCCCCACATTTTCTCTCTGATACCAAGTGTTTCATTTCCAAAATGTAAACTTGATCATGTCACTCGCCTGCTTAAATCTTTCACTGTCTTCCCACTTCCTTCAGGATAAAGACCACAAGATTTAAGCAGTCTTGGTTGGGCTGGCCCCTGCCCACCTCCGCAGCCCCATACCACTGCACATTCCCCCATAATGTCTGGGCTCCAGATACTCTGTGTGTGTGTGTGTGTGTGTGTGTGTGTGTGTATGTGTGTGTGTGCTTTCTTTTCCAGTTTAAGAAAATACAATGTTCCTGGAAAATTCAGCTCCTGGAAAATACAGTTCCATCTCCAACCCAGCCTTTGCACAAGTTGTCCTTTCAGTCTGAAGCCCACTTCCCTCTTTTGCTGTATTTATTCTGGCTCTTCTCAAATATCCCTTATTTTTGAGAACCTCCTGACCATTTGCCTTCCCCCAAATTAGGAATGGTCAAATGCTCTTCTTATACACTTTTACAGAGGAATAGTACCTCTCTTTCATGACCCTTATTACATTTGTAATTTTATATTTAATTGGGTAATTATTAGATTAGTCATGTCTGTTCCTGCAGTAGGTCGTAGGGATCATGAGAGCAGGGATCTCATAACCTCCAAGCACCAAAAGGATAGGGACTGTATGATGTTTTATTTATTATTACATTTCCAGCTCTCAGTACAGTGCTTCACATATAGTAATAGCTCAATAAACATTTGTCCTTCAAAGGATTAAGTGCTATATCAAGAAAGCTGGTTACAAAGAAAGTTATTAATGTCCATTAGTACAAGTCTATTGAAGTTCAACCAGTCATCAAACTGACAAGTGGCATAAAACTAAAGCTGAAGTTTTGTTTATGGGTTTGCAAAACCATCTCTAAATATAACACACTGCCTTGATTTAAAGCCTCTGTGTGCTTACATTCACAAAAAGATTATATTGTTCCTACCCAGCCCTGGAAGAAAACCGAAGAGGCCATTCTATGAATGCTTAAGTCCAAACTTTCTTCTTCTGGAGAATTTTTTTTTTTTTTTAACAGAGGCTTGCTCTGTCGTCCAGGCTGGAGTGCAGTGGCGCAATCTCGGTTCACTGCAACCTCTGCCTCCAAATTCAAGCGATTCTCCTGCTTCAGCCTCTCGAGTATCTGGGATTACAGGCACGTGCCACCATACCTGGCTAATTTTTGTATTTTTAGTGGAGATGGGGTTTCGCCATGTTGGCAGGCTGGTCTCGAACTCCTGACCTCAGGTGATCTGCCCGCCTCGGCCTCCCAAAGTGCTGGGATTACCGGTGTGAGCCACCGCACCAGGCCGAGTCTTGTTTTTCTGAGTGCAATGTAGCCATTGCTGTAGATTGTATTAGGTTGGTGCAAAAGTAATTGTTGTTTTTGCTGTTTAAAATAATGGCCAAAACTGCCATTTTTTTTGCACCTACCTAATATCATTGTCTCTTCCTGCAATGCTAGGGAGGCAGTGGGCATATTGGCCAGACTTTGAATGCAGAAAATATTCAAAGATTTCAAACTGAATGATGCAATGTTACGATATGGTAAAAGAACCAATACCTGGGGTATTAGGGCCCAGTTTATATTTCTATTCTGCTACCAATTCTGCATGAATTTGTGCAAATTACTGAACATTTAGATTAGGATGACGATCAGAAATGATTTAAGAACTTTGTTTCTTTCTAACTGACAAGTAAAATATCTGAGAACCATTACTAATTTATCCGGTAGAGCAATATAATTTTTTTTCATAGCTTCTAGAATCAGAATTTGATATTAATGTATTTTTTCCTTTTTAATTTCAATTTGAAATTTAATTTGACAATCTGTTGACTACTGCCTCAGAAAGAAAGGTAGTTTAATGAATTTTCATGTTTTTTTAAACTTAGTTTTATTTGCTGTGATTTATGAAATCATTTATTTATTGGATATTTAAATGCAGGGATATTCAAGAAGAATAAAAACCTATTCCTAACGCACTACATTGGGCTCATTTCACTAGAAAGCATCATTCAGATTGAATTTCTCTCTTTTTTTACAGTTTTGTTTTCATTTTCTTGTTGAAAATATCAATCGCTGTTTATATTGTATGCTAACTTTCTTATTATTTTTCTATTGATGTGAGAGATACCATAATAACAAATATTCTCATCTTAGAATTACTGTTAAAACTCTCCAATGCCCTTGGGCTTGTTTACCATCTCTGTGAAGACGTTTTTTCGTTTGTTTGTTTTGTTTTGGTTTGGTTTGGTTTGGTTTGGTTTGTATTGCATCACTTTAAAAAAGGTTTAAGAGATACTTTCAGAGGAGAGGATTTGTTTTTCCTTTTGTTTTCAGTTCAAGATGGCACCTGAGTCCACTCATTTATGTTCTCTACTCCTGAACAGTCAGTTAAAATGAACTTTTTATAAGGTACAATTGTATTGTAATGAAAAAAAGGACCAAGTGTGGAATACTCAACTGGAAATACTCAACAAATACTGGAAACACTCAACGAATTTCTTGAACAAAGGAAAATAGATGGGTATTTGATGAAGCTGAAAGTGAATAGCCACAATCTAGAATGTGTTCAGAGAGCCCTACTGCTAAGTAGTAAAACAGTGTGCCTGCCAGACCCAGAGAGTCTCCAGTGCAGTCATGAGACATATCTAGAAATCCTTCAGAACACATCCCATCTTGCCTTGCATTTCTGCTTCCTCTGCTTACAGCATACTTCCCTTTAATATCTTCATGTCTTTCCTCATTTTGTTTAAATCCCTGCTCAAATGCTACTCTACCAAAGAGGTATCCCTGAAACACTTTAGCTAAACAAAACTGTCTCTTTTCTTTTTTTGAAACCCATCACTCTGTATCTATTCTACTATGTCTTAATTTTCTTCAGGATATACAGCATATTATGTTTTTATGTTTTAATTTGTTCAATATCTCTTGCAAAAGAAAGTAACCTTTACAAAAGCATTAAATGTATCTGTTTTGTTAAAATGTATATTCTCTAGCACCTTGAGCACAGCCTGGAACATTCAAACTACATAAATTTGTAGATTGACTCAGTGAATGGATGATTGAAATGTGATAGAAACTTCTGTATGTGACCTTCACTCCATCTGCATAATTCCGTATTACAATATTTAAAATATCTAGTCAGATATTCACTCCCAATTGGTCAGTGTGGGGAAACAGAGCACTCTAAATAATTAATAAAGGGTCAAAGCAAACTGTAGCAATGAATGTAGATGTTGATGCTTTGGGCATGTGAAGTTTCTTCAATATAGTGGCTTCATTCTCATTAATTCCCCTATGTGTGCAAAGTTCCAGTCAGCTTATTTATTATTTAATTCAGTATCTAATCCAGGAGGACACATGGCAGCAGTGATCTTGTCTCTTTAACATAGAACAGTTCATCAGTCTTTCTTTGTCTTTCATGACCTTAACATTTTTAAGAGACAGGCAAGCTATTTTATAGACCATCTTCCCGCCTGAGTTAGTTTGACATTTCCTCATGATTAGATTCAGGTTATGTGTTTTTAGCAGGACTATCACAGAAATAATGCTGTGTTCTCACTGCATCCCATTTGAAGGTACATGATGTCAGATGTCCCATTACTGATGATGTGCTCTTTGATCATTTGGGTAATGTGGAGGCTTCCAGGTTTCTCTGTTATAAATTATAATTTTTCTTTCTGCGATTACTAAAGAATTCTTGACACTATTTAAATATCCTATTCCTCATCAAATTTTCATTCACTAGCTTTAGTTTGGAAATCTGGTATTTTACATGTTAAGAAGTAAAAAGAAAGTTTGGGAAAATACTAATCTTTCATTTTTATCTCAGTGTTTAAGAACTTTCAGTCAGTATCTTACCACTTCAAAATGATTAGAGGGAGACTGGAAACTACTGTTGTTGGTTTCGTATATGCATTGCTATTTATAAGTTTTAAAAAGTCTTTTCTTCTGGGTTTCCATCTAGTAATTTAGGATATTGCTACCAAAAGGTTGGTAATTAGTTGTCTCTAGTCGTACTCCACTGAATCATTACAAAGCTGAAAATAAAGGTTATGCTACAGTTTTTATTGGTACTTTGAAAAGAATTAGTGCTATTTATCCCATCAGTACAAATGCTAGATAATTGCGCCCTCTATTTACTAATAATTGGGGAGAGAAGTATATCACATAAAAGGTAAATAATCCACCCATAACTAGCTTATTAGAGAAAACACAAGAAAAACAAATAATAGATTGATGTCACTTACCATGAGTTTAGAAAATCAATAACAATTATAAATCAAATAAAAATTTCAAATATTAATGAGAGGAAAATGATGGATGCCCTTAAGAAAATAAAGTCAATAAAAATTTAAAAATTGATTTACTTTGCTAAACAATTGTATTAGATTATTTTCATAGGTAAATACTCTGTAAACTTGAAACTGTTACCAATAATAAGGAATCATCTGTCAAGTTTCTAGATGTGTGATTGACATTCCTAGAAATTTGAGTTTAGTCTTGAAGTAGAGATAAAGATGAAAGAATTCTGTTTTCTAAATGTATAGTACAGTATGTGGAAAAGGACACAAAGGGACATGAGCAAAAAGTTTTGGCTGGATATACAAGGAAGGACAAGTAAGACTTTAACACTTACCAGTGTAATGAGTAGGTTGGGCACAATGGCTCAGGCCTCTAATCCCAGCACTTTGGGAGGCTGAGGTGGGAGGATCACTTAGAGCCAGAAGTTTGAGACCAGCCTGGGCAACATAGTGAGACCTCATCGCTACTTAAAAAATAAAATAAAATAAAATTAGCCAGGTGTAGTGGCATGTGCCCGTGTCTCAGATACTCAGAAGTCTCACTTGATCCCAGGAGTTCAGGAGTTCAAGGCTGCAGTGAGCTATGATCACACCACTGAACTCCAGTGTGGGCAACAGAGCAAGATTCTGTCTCAGAAAAAAAACATGTAAGGAGTAGAGGATAAAGTAGTAAAATATTTTCTTCCTGGAAAAACTGGAGCATGACTTGGATATTTTTTAATGATAATGGTGAGATGCCAGTTTTGGGGAGAAGGTGTTGAGTTTCATTTTATTTTGGTAAGCTTTAGGAATTGGCAGCACATGTATGCGGAGATAGCCTACTAGCAGTTTGATAAGAGGATATAAAGATCAGTGCTATTGACACTGAGTCATCCTTCATGCAGATGAAGCTATGGCAGCCCACATTACTTCCACGGAAAGCAGAGACAAAAAGAAGGCACAGCACCAGGGATTCCACTTTTGGCACAGCTTAGTCTAAGTGTGCCAAAAGAAGAGACGCCACTGAGACATTTTAGTGGTTGAAAGAGAAAGAAGTAAAGATACCATTCTGAAATCTTATGTTATCAAAGTTTTAATGACTCTCCCTTCTTATTTTCTCTTCAATCTGTCTCTTCTATCCATCGTCACTCCCTATTCCCTAGTGCAAGCCTTCATTATTTTCTGCATCAGTCAACCAGAGGTCTCCCTGTCTCTACGTTCTTTCACCTTCCTCTCCCAATCCACTCTCGGCACTGCTGTCAGAATGATCTTTATAAAGTGTTCATCTGTTCAAAGCATTTTCCTAATTAAAAAGCTTTAGTGGCTCCTTCCTGACTTAAAAAAAATCTAAGTAATAATACAGACATATTTACTATTTGAAATTCCCAAATTCCCTATGGTATTGAACACATTTCACCCTTCTAAAAATACTAGATGCTTTGTCTGTAATAGCTTCTTCTCTCTTCCTCATCTAGATAATTCTTACTCATCCTTAAAGACTTAGGTTGAATACCGGTTTTTGTGGGGTTGGTTTGTTTGTTTTTGAGGCAGGGTTTCACTCTGTCACCTAGGCTGGAGTGCAGTAACACAATCATAGCTCACTGAAGCTTTGAACTCCTGAACTCAAGTGATCCTCCCACCTCAACCTCCAGAGTAGCTGGGACCACAGGCATGTGCCACCACTCTCAGCTAATTTTGTTTGTTTTTTGTAGAGTTGAGGTCTCCCTGTGTTGCTCAGGTTGATCTTGAACTCCTGGCTTCAAGTGATCTTCTGGCCTCTGTCTTCGAGAGTGCTGGGATTACAGGCATAGCGGCCTTGAATACCACTTCTAAGAAGATTTTCCTTTCCCTGGAACAGATGTCCTTCTTTCATGCTTATGTAATGTTAGGGGCTTTCCTCTGTCACATCTTCTCTGTCACATGAAGATTACCTTGATTGACTTGTACAGCCTAAAAAAAATGGTAACTGCTAGTTCAATTAAAGAGAAAAGCATGGATGAAAACAATTCTGGCTTAAGAAACAGGGGGATGTCTCTCTTAAAAAGAGCAAAATGAAAAAAAAAAACATATAAAAACAAAGAATGAATCAAAATACTGCTAAATTTGTCTAGAAGATCAAGGAGGACCATAGTAGTTTAGCTGAAACTATAGGTTTACAAACTCTAGGGAAATAAAAAAGTGAATAGAATTCACTCTAATGACATGGTCTTTTCAGAAAACCTTCCTGTTTAATCCATAGATGATACTATACTTTCAATAAATTGTGGTCTCTGGGTTTCCACATAGTAGTCAATTGGATAGCCACAGATCCATATATGCATACTTTATCTCTCCAAACTAAAACACTACATTTATTGTATATCTATACTTTAATTTTATTATATAATTAGAAACTAACAAAAACATTTAATGTCTAAATAAGCTTACTAAGAACAATATCATTATAGCAAACAGTGTAGAAGGCAAAGTTTTCAACTTATATTTTTCCAAAAATCAAGCACCTGCAAAGAAGTAACATAAAATAATTGTACAAAGAGAGACAAGGAGACTAGGACTGACTTTGCCGATATGAAAATGCGGAAAGGGGGCCACAGAAGGGTAACCTGCCCTGAACATTGATTTATAAACAAGTGCTACGCTAAAAAATGGCTTAAAGACTCAAATATTGATAAATCATCCCTAACTGGCCTCTAGGAAGTTGAGGGAAGGAGAGGCTTGGGATAGGTATCAGGAAATGAAGTTGAAAGTGTGGGCTAACCAAGGATCAGAGCTGCAGGAGAAGGAACAGTAGGAAAGAGGGATCTGGAGGTGGTCTGATGAGTGAGGAACACCAGAGATTGGCATGATATCGCATGTCAGTCCTCTGCTAGGTTTCTGGCATGTTGGTGTGTGAGCTAACCAGACCACTTAAAGGATTGAGGACAGAACAGACAGGTGATAAAATATCCCAAGTAAAATTTCAGAAATATTAGTTTTTGCCAAATGGAAGAGAATGCTATATTTATTATTTGTAACCAATCTGTCCACCTAATACAGATGTTCATGTCCTGTTTAGATACATAAAGAGAGTACAATCAGCTGGAAGTAACCAAGAAGATAATTTTCTCTTTAGTTTAAAATATTTATTTCTCCTCTACAATTACACAAAATTCATTGCTGATAATGAGCAACCACAACATTTATATTCCAATTCCAAAAACATAGGCTAATATGAATCAGAGTATCTACCAAATGCTTATCAACTCTTCTTACTTAATGACAAGAATTTAAGATATTTGGTTATGTGAACTATTTTCTTGTAAATTCTACTAAAATTTGGACCACATAGTAATACAAATCAATTAAATCACATTGAACTTTAGGGAACTTTTTAAGCAAGTTTAATTCAATTTGTTCCCATCCAATATATGTATATATAAACAAAGGAATGCAAAAACTAATTTGATACAAATAGAAGTAGAAATATTCCACAGAAATAGAAATATTAATGTATACCCATGCAATTGTGATTAAGTGGACTATTTCCATTGCAGTGAGGTTAAGTTGTCCAGAAAAAGTATTGAAAGCCTCCTGTAACATAGCAGTGTTTTGTTGATATGTATTCAAGATTGTGTGGATGGCAAGTTACAAACCACCACTGATTCTCCATGAAACAAAAAATTGATGGGACTCTATGGTCTTCAGTTCTTAAGACAATCCCTGCTGGGCATTTAGGGAAGTAGCAAATTTGCCCATTTAGGCTCATTGTAGATGTCTCAATAGTGAAAGAGAGGAGAGCATGTTTATTAACCTGAAATCAATTTCGGACCAATGTTCTGAAGGTGGCTTTTATCGATTTGTATCATAAGATATTGAGCCAATTCAGCTCGACCAATGTAGTTGATGTACAGGTATTTGTCCAGAACCCCTTGTTTTAAGATAATCACCCAACACCTTTCCTTCAGTAATCTTGTTCAGTCTATGCAGTTCTGATGGGGGCTGACACTACCCCTCAGTATGAAGGCTGGGCATGTCCTGAGTCTGACCAATCTGAATTTTTTATTAGCCTGGCCAGAGTGACTATTTGAGACATAAACATGTCATCAAAGCTAGACCAGTGAGAGTCTTCTGGGGATTGTTGCCACAATGGTCAAGAAAAAAAATGTGCTCTTCTTTGCAAGAAACTATAAAGACATCATAATTTTGGTGCTGCTAGATACCTTTCAAGCATGTGAAGCATGTCCACATTGTAACCATATGCATAACCATAGACCCAGAGAATGAAGACAGATGTTCAAAACTGTGAGCTAGAGCGAGGCAGAATTCTGATGCCATTTGATACCTGGATTTAGATAATCCTGAAATGCGAGACTTCTCTTGGCCCTCCCAGTTATTAGAGTGGGTAAATTTTCTAATAAATTTAAATTAGTTTAACTTGGATTTTTGCCATTAAAATGTTTAAAGCCTGACTAATTCACCCTTATTTAAGCTATTTGCTTAAATAAGTGGCTTCCAAACATTTGGGATGAAAGTGTAACTGTAATAATTGAAAAAACAGCCTCCTTCTACTCTACTTCCTACACATTCCAACCATTTCTACACCTTCTTCATCTCCTTCTGGACCTTGTTTCTCTACCAAGTATAGATTAACTTTAAATAAATTTATCAGGACTGTGAATCTTTCTATCACTCTCCCAACAGACTTGGAATCCTTCATGCAGACCTAGGTGTGTATAATTGGAAAGGACAGTCTCTAAGACTGGGATGCCTCTAAAACAGTTCCCAAGAGTAAATAAACACACCATCTCTCATATTGCTCAGACCTCAGCAAAGCATACACATAACAAAGGACTCCAGACAACAGTTTGAATTGGTTGTCCATATCATCTCAGTCCTTTTGCTTTTAACTCACCAGCAACTTGTAAAGTTAAAATATTTATTCACCTCTATTTCTCCATCTCAGGACAAACAAGGAAGCTGTATATTGATTCACATTTGGTACTGACATTTTGAAATCATATCCTGGAGAAAGTGAAGATCTCTAGGACTCAAGCCTGCCATTTGCATCCCTGGAGAACCTGACAAAATGCAGACTCCATGGTGTCCTTCTGTCTCTACCAAATCATAGAATCACGACTAGGTCTAGAAATTTCCATTTTTAACCAACTCCCCAAGTGGCTTAAGCCAGTTTGAAATTGACAGGATTGAAATGAGTATGTAATTTTAACCACTAACGGAGATAAATTTATGTTAGCTGATTCTAAATTCTCTACTGTAGTGCTCTCAAGCTTTAATGTAAATATGAATCACCTGGGTCTTATTAAAATGAAAATTCAGTAGGCCTAGGGTGAGACCTGAGCTTCTGCATTTCCAACAAGCTCCGACGTTATGTTGATGTTGTAGGTCCATGGACCGCACTTTTAATAGAAATGTTCTACAGCATTTCACAAAGAATATGAAAGCAGCAACAAAAGTACGTATAATTGAAAAGTTTAAGTAAATAGTAAATCTAATCTATGGAAAAATGAAGATAGGACAGCAGCGGTAAGAATATCAGATGGAAACACAGGTTGTGTGACACTATAGAATTGTGGAAGAAGACAGCAGGTTAATATTCCTGGTAACTAAATTAAATTAAAACACACACACACACACACACACACACACACACACACACAAGATTCCGAAGCCTAAAGGCAAAGCAAAACTTAAGGGGAAGCACAAATCCTGTGAACATTGTGAGATATAATGTATGTTGTAATTTTACAATATAAAACATTTTGTCTGACTTTTTCATACATAATTTCTCATATCAGGTTTGAGAGTATAATAAGGAAATATAACAGAGAAACACTAGTTCATTGAAGTCAAACATTTCTGATCAAAATATACAATTCTCTGATGACTTTGCTTGGTACAGATATGAAATTTATAATAGCTAGAGAAAAGAATATGAATGGCATCCAAGTAGGTTAGATGGTAGGGAAATCTAGAAAATCCCAAAAGAGCTCCTAAACACTTTTTTTGTATCTGAAAAAAGGATAGAATTGTCTTGGCAATGATCACATTTGCCAGGTATGAAGTAAAAACAGTATCTTGGCAGTGACATGCAAAACATGGTGGGTAATCACATCACAAAATCCGTGAGCTACTTAGCTCCAACATTCCATATTTCCTACTACTTTTTTTCCTAACTCCCACCATGAGAAAGTGCCCTTTCCCCTTCCTGTACTTTGGAACATGTATACCTTAACCATTATTTATTTGCTCTTTCCTGTGTGATTAAGAGCTGTTTTTTGGTTTGTTTTTCCTAAAAGACCAGAACCAACTTAAGCTAGCTTATCAAAAAAAGGGATATTTCCTATATGAATATAAAGGTATATGTGATGTTTAAAATACTTAACAACTCTCAAATTACAACCTTCTTAGCAGTTGCCTATATATTTCTTCAATGATTGAATAGAAAATATTTTGTCTACAATCCCTCAGAGTGTTTGTGAGAAAGATATTTAAAATATCAAAATTTACTACCAATGGCCCTAAATTCAGAAGGTAGAAAACATTTCAATACAAAACTAATACCGGATGGGTACCCATCAGTTAGAGTGTACAACAGTTTTTTAAAAAAAAAACAACAAATATTGCTATACTAGCATATTCATCTGAATTCTCCTCCTATGTAGAGATGTCAGATAATAAGAGAGGCTAGGCCTGTATTGTGCTTCAGGAAAGAGATAAAATCTGGAACTAGAAATCCACCAGAACTTCTCCATTTCTCATCGTTGTTCCCGTCCATCAGCCTGCTTCATTCTTCTCTTTATAAAGGTCAGCTTCTTGGTCTACATGACAAGTAGCTTATGCACATGCCCAAGCTCTCAAGTTAAAATTTCCCACATAATTATAATTTCTTTACTGAAATTTAGAATTTGAGAAGGTAGCTAGTTGTCTCCACTTAGATCAGATATTTTCTCCTAGTCTTATCAACCATGGCTCGGGGTGGGATCATTCACATTTTGTAAATTTGGCAGCTGGGGAAATAAGTAGTCATTATGCACATTATATTTTATGGACTATGAAATTCATCTCTTGCCTTATTCTTATTTGCCCCTTTCATCTTGACTCATTCACATACCTGTATTATTTTATGAAGTTGTATGTCTTTTTTAATTTTTCTTAAGCTGGCAAACATTTCTCAGAAACACTTGATATCTTTATTAATTACATTTAAGCTAGCACGAGAGTGCTTAGTTTCTTTGATACTCAGCTTCTTCTCTAGAGATTCATGCCACTCACTAACTTAAAGGTAAATCCAAGTAAATATAAGTATCTATTGCACAAAAAATCATTTCAAGAATTTGTGTTAACAAGTGCCTAGCCCTGTAAAGATAGCTCTGGGCCAAAAACTTAGCTATCACAGAAGCAGACTCTATCACCATACCCCCCTCTTGAAATGGCTGTTTTGTTTGCCTGGGTTATGTACTAATTCAGAAGATATTTCTTGAGAGCAGTAACTATGAGCCAACCATCAGTTAGATGCTAGGAAGCATCAGTGAACAAAATATAATTCCATCCCTAAGGGAGCCTACACTACAGAGGGAAGATATTAAAGAAATAAGTAATTTCAATAAATGTGATAAATGCTAAAATAAAGGTAAGCCGAGGGTGCTCTAAAAGTGTCTCTTGCATTGTGGGATGAAGGAATTAATCCAGATGAAAGGACGTCCAAATTC
The DNA here is from genome assembly GCF_029281585.2 of Gorilla gorilla gorilla. Lineage (NCBI taxonomy): Eukaryota > Metazoa > Chordata > Mammalia > Primates > Hominidae > Gorilla > Gorilla gorilla. The sequence continues at coordinate 55,138,942 of NC_073227.2, forward strand.
ATATCATTGATTTAGGACTAAACGAGAGTTGGAGAGGAGGCATAGGTAGACAGTTCAAGCAGGTTTGGGGCAAAGAGAAAGACAAGTATAAATGCCAAAATATGTGTTTTGAAAGTCATTATATGAGCATCTAAGAGAACGCTTATGAAGAACAGCATCCTTTGAATAAACGACAAATAAGATTTTATGGCTATAAAAGAGAGTTCAAGATAGGGACAGAAATAAGGGATGTGGCTAGGCATATAAATAGATCATAAATGGTCTGAAAAAGCATGTTGACAAATTTGAATTTAATCCTGAGATCCATGGGGAGCCATTTAAGCAAAGAAGTGACATTCTCAGATTCTTGTTTTATAACATGATTACTCCAACCCGATGTGAAAAATGAGTTTGGAGGGGTAAGTGAATTGAAGGCAGACAAATTAGTTAGAATTATATAGTTATTCAGAAGGGAGTACATCGTGGCCTTAACTAAGATCAGTAGGAGTGAGGGGGATACATCTGAATTGAATTTAGAAGTAATAAATGAAGGAAATTGGTAATTGATAGGATGTGGGAAGCATAGATAAAGGAAAAACAGACAAGATCAAGGAGGATACCCAAGTGAATGCATGACTAAGATGTGCCTGGGATGTGAAAAGTAAATAATTGCCACTTGAATCAGTGATTTACAGTATCCTTTTTAGCACTGTATGTATATTATGAAGCAAATATGTTTCTTCTTTATTAATTTCCTTCCACTGAAATTATTTCTGTAATCATATTCACCTAGTCCTCATGAAAAGGATGATTTCTTTGACCATCCTGCTTGGAGCCAGAATTGTGGATATGTTTTTCATTATAATGAAATATGAAACTAATAACGAAACAAAATATGCTGTGAACTACATTCAAAAAGTTTGTACCAGTACTTTTGGCAGCAGTATTCTGGTATGACTTTTCTATGATACTATGGAATAAGAACAGGAAGCTAAAATGCTTCCTCCACCTGGTGACTGCCAGGTCAGAACAGGAAGCTGAGGGTATCATCAAAAAGAGTTCCACATTTTCTCTATTTTAACATGCCACTGAGAGAGCAATGTCCTGCCAGCAGTGCTGACTCCAGGCAGTTTGTAGATTGTATAAAATGTGTCTTTAGTGGTGGCCTTCATTTTTTTCTTTCCCTGTATTATTTTCCTTCCCTTTTAGGACATTCTGTCCCAAAATGTCAAGTGTTTCTGAGGATTGCTCTATCTTGACAGGAGGAACAGGCACACACCCATACACACAAACACTGCTAGAGAAAGATTTTAAAGTAAACCACAGGGATAAAAGACTGAACATATTCATTTATTATTGTGGTTTCCCTAGAATTCTAGAAATCGTGTGAATACTGCATGGTGCTTAGATGGAGAAATGTTTTGGAGGTGCTTCGTCATTCAACTCTCTATAGCTGGATCAGATTGATCCTGTACCTTGGTATTTGTATTTGCATATTCAAAAATAATCTAACGTTCTCTTTTGGTCACCACATTCTAAATATTCTGTTTAAACACTGATTGGGTGATTAATAATAATAATAGTAGACCAGCTCACACCTGTTGAAATGCTTAATACATGTCAGGCCTCCTTTTTGCTCCTTTAACCCACCATGATTGCTCCTTTTGTATGGCCTGGAACTAGCTCTTGTCTTTTTCTGGAATCTCACTGAGAATAGAGAAGTTTTCTGTCTTGTTTATTGTTGCATCCTCAGCACCTAAAACTATCTCTACTCCAAAATATGTGCTGAAAAAGTATTTCTAAATATATGTATAAATACTTTTCATTGATGGTATTTGATATGTATTTGTTGTTTCTCCTTGACCACACTAAAGGAAGGGGGCATGATAAATTCTGTATTGTGCACAGGACCAAAAATTCAAGAATCTAAATGCTAAGTACCAAAATGCTACTGATAAGTAGAAGTGCCAAATGGTAAGGTTGACTGATTAAAATATAGATTAAATTCGAAAGAACAACTGTAGGAGGTGGCTATTTTCCTATGGTTGCCCTAATAAATTACCACAAAGTGTCTTAAAACAAGAGAAATTTATTCCCTCTGAGTTTTGGAGGTCAGAAGTTAAAAATTAAGTTGTCAGCAAGGCTGTGCTCCCTCTGAAGGCACCAAAGTATGGTCAAATATATACAAAAAATGTAGCTGCAGACATGTCATAACTTCAGAGGGGTCTTTCATATACCAATCACAAAAGTGGTAATGTGAGAACAATTGAGAAAAAGCAACATCTTTCAGTGTCCCTGAGTTATATTTGCAGTGGTAACAGCTACTACTTGTTGAACACATAATTGTACACCAAGTCCTGTGTTAAGCTCTTTATTACATTATTTAAATTTCTATTTAATGGATAAGGTAACTGAACCTCAAAGGGGTTAAGTGACTTGGTGACAGAACTCATTATAGACAAAACTGGAATCGAATTTAGATTGATTTGACACCAAATCTTATACTCTCATCATGATACTATATTGTTACAGTTTCTAACAGCACAGCACAGCAATGGATTTTAGGGAAACCATCACAACTAACAGTGTGTCATGCTTGCCTCATATACACAGAAAAAAAAATGGAGACATAGGCTACACCTTTGAGAGTATAGAGTTGGGAAACAGATGAATAGTTAGATCATGACCATGCATGCCAAGCCGAATGTATGATGCTACAGGAGAGAGACATTAACAAAGTAACAAACTGTAAAATAATGGGAGATTAATTTGATTTGGAGTGGGGATTGGGAAAGGCTTTGAATAAATTTGACTCCCCTTGGGACTTGTAGATAAGTAGAATTTTGACCTTCAGGAACAGAAAAAAAAAATACAACCTAAAAGATATGGGAAAGGCAAGAATATTAAGGAAATATTGAGTATCTCTTTGTATCTGCAGCAGGTATGCCTTAGTGAGCAGGTAGCCAAGGGGGAAAAGATGTTGGAAAAGTAGGCTGAGCTAGATTATTGAAAACCTTTTTTGTCAAAGAAGAGTCTGGACTTCCTTTTTTGGACTTATGGCAGCTACAAGCAATTTCATTCTGCCAGGCAGCTCTTTCCTGGGATATAAATTGGTAAACCACACAAATGCTGCCCATAGTGACTCCACACTAAACTATAGGATCATTTACATTCATGTGCACTTGCAGTGTGGCAAGCCCACAAGTACTTTCAACTACTCTTTTGAAAATTGGGGCTTATGATTGCTGTCCAGAGTGTCTTCTTCAAATATTAAAATGTGAAGGACACTGATTACACGCACATGCACAAACTTACACCCCAGAAAGAAAATGGAGAGAGAGAGAGAGAGAGAGAGAGAGATTGTTCTGTGAGTACAGGAATTTATCTTTTATCTTGTGGAAGAAAGGAACACGACATAGCATGTCTATTTATAGAGCACTAAAAATGATTTCTAGTCAGGTAATCTTGCAAAATCAGGGAATGCATATATAACATAATGAATATTTAAATGCAAGGGGAACTTCACATACTTCTGAAACCAAGGTATTTTTCAGTGGTAACATCAGAAGGGGACTGGCTCCGACAGGATGAGAATTGTTACCATAGCAACTCCCAGGCTGACTCATTCATAGATAACTCTTTAAACTTGTGACATGAGAGAAATTGCTTGAGGATTCTTAACACTGTACCAAAATACACATTGCTCCATGCAGATGAAAAAAATGCATCAGCACAGCCTTTTTTTTCTTCTTAAAACTCTCCGTTTTATTTCTATACAAGGTGTCTCTTGTCCTTCAGTCTCTCCCACCTTCAGGATAGGGAAATGGGCACAGACAAAGTGTGGAAGATTGGGGGAATCAAGCTGCTTTTCAAAAATAAAATTCTGCATTATGTTTGCAGGTATCACTTTAGTGGTCACACCCTTGCTGAACCTTGATTTCCACTCATGTCTGAGCTGGGATTCAATTTTCTGTATCTTCCAGAATTTACATTTTTTTAAAAAAATTTGCTGAGCCAGAAGTAAGCAAGTCAAAAAGACAGGGGAACATAAAGTACCAGAAAGTAAAGATAATAAATGCCTCTCTCTTTTTCTCTTCCTTTCTTTTTTTCCCCCTCTCTCTCCCCCTTTTCCTCTTTTTGGTAGTCATGATAATGTGTCTTTGTAGAGCAACAATAAGAGAAAATTTCAGGCTTAATTTCCCTTTGCTGCAGTAGAAAGAAAGTATACGAGGAAATTGATAAAATAGGAAATGACATTATAAATGGAGACAGGAACAGATTTTCTGGGCTTAATGAAAGCATAGACATTGCTGATTTAGGATTTTGAAGAACCCTTAGGGAATTCCAGGCCACTCTCAAATTAATTCCCCAATAATGACATGAGAATTAATAGCGTAATAATCTCCGTGGAGGCATCTATCCAAAAATGTAAATTTCAGGACTGTCCAAGTTGTCCTGGTGATAATTATGCACACTGAGCGTAAGAATTGTTGATACAGGTCAATCTACTCATTTTGCTAGACAGAAGAGCTCACTTTCTGGGATTTTTGTCTTGCCAAAGATATAAAACCCACTTTTCTAGATCCTCAGGTGCATTCTCAGCAAACCGAGTTTTCTGCGTGACTTTTCTTAAAGGCAATATTTTTAGAAAATTTTTTAAATAATGTAAAACTTAGAATGTGACAAAAATTGATAACTTTTAAATGTCATAAAGAGAAATGTGTTAGTGTGACTATTCAGTTTAATTAGGAATTTGATTGGTTGAATGATAAATTATTTAGGGCAGTTTCTTTTTCTGGGCCACTTTTATTGCTGATGCCTATCTTTGAAACATATACCTACCCTAGAGAGTGGATAAGGCACATTTAAAATGTATTTAAAAATAAATTTTAAATACATAAGATAATATAGTCTAAAAGTAAGTCTTACTCATCATTTGCATCTTATCCTTTACCATTTATGTCTCTACTTCAAGCACTTTAAATTAACATCCAATATTTCATTCCTTTAAATTCTGGTCCTCCTCAAGTACTTACATTCTTTTCTTCATCTCCCATATCCACGGCAACCAGTTTAAGTCCATTCTATTTCCTTTCTTTTTTTCTTTCCTCCTTCTTTTATACAACCTCATATTCCTCTGCCTTCATTCAGACTAATAGAGTGTTTCACCTCCACTGCTATTTTTAATTTTTTCTTAACTGGGATGTCTATCTTTGGATTTTCCTGACTCCAATCCATTTATTGACTTATTCAGCAAATAGTAGTTTGGGCATCCACTAGACGGCAGGCCCTGCCCTCAACACTGAGGATGTAGCAAGAGAATTATGCCTTTGGGAAGCCCAGGTTCTAGTGGAGGAAATAAAAGAGCACCCAGCTAATTTCCACACAGAGCAATGCAGGCCATGATGACAGCCTACTGTGGGAGCACGTTGGAAGGGCCAAACCCAGACTTCCTGGCTCCTGATGTGGGAGAAGAGGGTGTAGCTCCATTTCCAATCTAAGGCCTGTTCAATACAATTTAGCTAGGCAAAGGCAAAGGGGAAAGACAGGAGGAATGGGTGTTCCAGACCAAGAAGATTTTATAGCAAGACAAGAGGTATGTTGGAGGAACCAAGACCAAGGTGGCTGGATAATAGAGTAAAAGAAACAAGCAAGAAGTGTGACTGCAGAGATAAGATAGAGACAGAGGAAGGTATTGTCTGCCCTTAAGAAATTTGTATTTTTATTCTCATAACATTGAGGAGCTACAGCAAATTTAACCTTGGGAGCAACATGATCATATTTGCAATTTTTTAAAAATTGAAATCTCATTTTACCTGCCATATAACAAATGGATTAGGGAAGAGCAAGACTAGAGAAGGCTACTTAGGTGCTTATTATAGTAAATCAGGTGCGAAGTGATAAAGACCAAACTAGATAGTAGCAAGTATAGACAGAATAAAGAAACATTTTAATGAAACAGAAATGCCAGAAGAGAAAAAGAGTTAAGAAATACTCTTAGGTTCTGGTTTGGTCAATGGAGTGTTTGATTGTACCAGTCAATGAGAATGAGGGTGGAGATGGAGGACACGATTTAAAGGTGGGTGGGCATAATTCTATTTTGGGCCAGAGATAGTTCCTTTATTTGGCATTCTGTCAGCTTGGTGGTGCTGGGTCATAGAAGTAAAGTGCAGAAGCCCCTTCTCTTGATAAGTTTACGCTCATCCTTTATCCTAGAGTCGTCACGGAATCACAATGTAAATTAAGAGACATTTAGCCTCTAAGCACATAACAATATTTGCCTTTTATCTTACTGTCACTTACAAATAATTTCTATCAAGGGAAATATAGTTGCTACTATAACTAATGATTAATGAGGTTTTTACTGAGAAGTGGTAAAATACTTTGGCAGACTTTTTAAAGGGGAAGCCATCCTACCAAAAGAAAATTATTCCACTCCCCATATTCCTTAAGGATCACTGTGGAAGAAAAATGCTGGCTTTCCCTTGGCTAACATTTGAAAAGTTGTCCAGGGCAGTGATGAACGATTGATTTGTATCTAGTATCAACCATCAACCACACACAGAGGACATCATGGCAGCAGAGTTCATCAGCATCGCTGGCTGATGAAGGAGAATTCATGGATAAAACATCAGAGAAAACTGGAAAATCTACCCAAGAACTGAATGTTAATGATTAATTGCCATCCATAAGAAAGCAAGGCAGAAGTCAGCCTTGGGCAACAGATAAAAGCTATGTCCTAGGAGGAAAACCTTTTGTGTTTGTGGCACATGCTTAAACCATGCTTGTTATATGATACAGTGGAAAGAACTTTGCCCATAGAGTCAGACAGATCAGGGTTCAAATCACAGCTGTGATATTTTTGAGAAGAAGCACTTAGGGCATCCTTAAACTCAGTCTCACCTATCAAAGGAAGATATTAACTCCAACTCTATATGGTGGTTTTATATTGTTATAAACAATATAACATAGGGAAAGCACCCAGTAAAGTGCTGATCATACAGTTAAATGTTCAGAAACAGACAGAAATTATTATTAAGTATTTAGGGGTCCAAAATTGATCATTTACTCAAAAAGAATGAAAATATGTATTATTAACTGTATTGTTCTGTAACATATTTTAGGCTACTTGATTTTTCTTATTTATTAAATTATAGTTTTTAAAGTTTGTTGGGACTATTACATACAGTATTTCAATTGATCATCCCAACAGTCTCATTATATAGTGTTCCTGCTGATCACACCAATAAGGAAATTGAGTTTCAGAGTAGTTGATAAATTTTCTCTACAATCATAGGACTAATAAGCAATGAGTCTTTAAATTAGATTCCAAGTCTGCCAATTCCTAATGCCACATGTCGTTATTATACTGAATGTCTATTTTAGCCAAAGACTTAGTTGATAGCTCAGTTTGTTTTCCCATGCCATTAGTATGGAGGTTTCTTTCCTAGTTAGGTCCAGTCTATATCCTTAATTCATTTAGATGTGTATGTTTGATACAGGCCCGAGGATGATTATAAAGCTGCATCAGAGGAAAACTAAGGTTATCCAAATTTTTGCTTTAATATTCTCAAATCATTTTTTCTTCACTCACGAAGACATTTCTAGAGTTTTCTTTTTCTTTTTTTCTCATTATGAAGTATAAAGTAGCCAAAAATCCTTTTCTCAAGTAGTGTCTGCCAAGACACTTCTATCCAGACTCAGTCAAAGACCAACAGAAGTTAGAACAGATGCACAATGAGTTCGAGCCACTGGAGATGGCCAATATGGATATTTATGTGGCTCTTTGGTTCTGTAAACCTGACTTTAAGGCCTTACTTGAGACTTTTTACACATTTGAGTTTAGCTAAATATTTAGAAAATGATGGTTCCAAAGGAGCAGGCTATGGTCTTATTTTATTTACTTTAGCAAATTATAATATTGAGCTCCAGAACATGGCATCGTACAAAGAAAAAAAATGTAATTTAGTACCAGTACCTATGCTTATACACACACACACACACACAACACACACACACACACACACGCACACAGTTATTTCATTTTGCATGTTTGGTGAGCATGACAAAAGCCAAGCTATCTATGAAGTGAGCTAACTGAGATAGGATATGAGAATCCATCACACACACACACACACACACACACACGCACATACACACACAGACACGCACATACACACACACCCACGCACATACACACACACGCACATACACACACACACAGAGAGAGAGAGATGTAGAAGAGATTTGTTGCAGAATTGTTTTAGTTGTAAAAAACCTAAAACAACTGCAATGAGCATTAATAGAATAATGATTAAATAATTAACAGTATATTCATATCATACTATAGTGTGTAGCTATTAAGTAAAATGAGTTATATTTCTACTCATTTAATTGGAGAATTTCTGTGCTGTGTCATTAAGAAAGGAAAGATTACAGAAATAAATATATACTATCTTTTCAATACATGACAAAAGCCACATATATATATACACACACACACACATAATGTTATAAGCATGAGCAAAAATACACAAAATTGCCTACCACATTATTAATTGGTTAGAGAAAGAAAGTAGGATAGAGGAGGAGAGGTGATAAGCAATAAACAGACAAAAATAAATAAATGACTAAACAAATAGCTGTGAAAAAAGTAACAATGCATATGATTAAAAAGTATTATATATAAAATGATCTTATTGTTTTTTAAGTAGAAGGAGAGAGAAAACCACCAGAATGTTGATGGTGATTGTCTCTGAATAGTAAATTTTTTAAATACAAGGTGGTATACAGAAGACAGAGAAGGGCGCAAGAGAGTTAACGTGGTAAAGTTGACATTTGGGCATTATAATTAGGCTATTCATTCTATTTTAAGACTTCCCCAGGGACTATCAAGAGACTATTACCATTAGTCTTTTTAGAATGATAATTTGATGGATAATTTGATAAAAATCATTCTTTCTGTTAGAACATCTTATATTAAGGTTTCCAAATGGGCCCAATAGAGTCCTTACTGGAAAGGTAACTGAAAGCTCTAAGGGATATCAGAACTGCTTTATTTTTGGAAGGAATATTACTGAATCCTTTTCCACTCTATTTTCAGTCAAGAGTTCCTAAAACCTCTTTCTCCTCCAACAAAACAGTACAGACCTAGAATTATTCCTATAGATTTCTCCCTTTTAAGCTCTGTACTTATTACAAAATCACAAATCACAAGACTGCCTTCCAAGGATAGAAAATGATAGATTAATTTCTTCATTTCTTCAAAGTAATGTGGGTTTTGATAGAATCTTGATTTAATTCATATTCATATATCCTTTCTCAATTTAGCTTGCTTCATAACTAGCTTTGCTTTCTTGGGTTACCATGCATACCACATATTGGTTACCATTCTGGTCATGTAGTCATAGTCCACCTGAGGATAGTCAGCCAAAACCACCATATTCTGAATATCCCATTAGATCTTCCATGCATCTGATTTTATTTCTGCTCCTATTTAGATATTGAGAAAAATGGAAACACTAATATCCTATGAACCTCTGGAACTAAGGAACTTACAGAAAATCTATTGTGTCATATGCCATTATGTGGTTTTAAAAATGTGAGTGACGTTTATGAATCATTATCTTGATGAATTAATCAATTTAATCTTTTTGTTTTGATTATTGACTAACTTGTAAACAAGCCTCAAAATTTCACTGAATAGAGAGATCAGTTCTTAAAACTTTAGTACAAGTAGCCTTATACTATCAAACTGATGACAGTAATTGCTGGAACCATCAATAAAATATCACTTTGACATATCTCAAAATATATTTATTAATATTTTGTATAAAGTCACTACTAATTCATTTCTAAAGAGTAAATTTTTTAACTTAATTTTACTTTTGCCATATGCTTTTGTCATCTCCTGGAAATCTGTCAGTTCTCTATGTTTTCAGGAATTATAGACTCATTCATTTTTGAGTTGTTAGAGAATGGAAATTCTGGATTATTAATTATTTTAGTTATGTGAAAGTCCCCATTTATGTTTTATAAGGATGAACAATTTTTCAGAAATTTGGAATGTAATAAGATGACAGCACTAACACACTTATTGCTGATCTTGAGTGCCCCAAACACATGACACCACTTAATTCACATTCAACTGATGCATTTGATCATTTGCTATCCACTGTACACTATGCCAGGGCCCTGAAAGATAAACTTTGCCTTTCAGGAACTCAGAATCTAGTGGGACTGAGAAATAATTTTAAAACAATAGGATAAGTGCTACAATCAAAGTAGAAGAGAGTTGTGGGAGCTCAAAGGAGTGAGTGACTGATCCTAGAATCCAATTTCCCAGGGGCTCTATCCTCTTCTCACCTTATGCTCTCTCCATGGTGAGCTAATCCGTTCCCACGACTTCATCTGTCACTCATGAGTCACATAGCTGTGTTTTTCCTTGAGCCTTGTCTTCCTATATTCTGACCCATAACTACTTATTTGGCACCTCTATGTGCATGCGCCACTGACACCCACAACACAAACCCATCTGAAATGAATTAGCCATCTTCAGCCCCCAATCTTCAACTCTTCTTATCATAGTCTACCTACCTACTCAGGTCAGAAACCTGGTGGCCATCCTTTGGTGCCTCCTTCTCCCTAACCTCCCATATTAAAAGGTCACCAAGTGCTGCCTTAAATAACTCACAGTTTTCCTCTCTTTAACCTTCCTTTAGTGGAGTATTAAGTCAACTCTGATTTATCTATTCTCTAGGCTAATGCAAGCACTTATTAAACTGATATCCTCCTACTCAATCATTTTGTATCCTTTACTGGGCAGATGCCAGTAAAGAAAAGTGGAACCACTCTGAGTTCTCTGAGTGTTTGAAGTGACGGGAACTTCATGCACGGAGCTGGTTACACAGGTGATGGAAGAACTGAGAAGCCTGCAGAGAACAGTGGAAAAGCCTGGAAATAAGCAGTGCTAAGTCTCCCCCACTAGCCTATGAGTTCCTTGAGGCAGAGAACATATACTAGTCAGCGTTTATGTCTCAGCATCTGGCATAATACAATCGTTTAAATATAGTAAACAACCATTAAAAGTTGAAAGAATGAGTTAGCCATTCTAACAAGCTAAAATATTTTGACTTGGAAGTTTCTAGAAAACTTTCCCTACTTCAGGCTCAACATTTAACTATATCTTACCATGGAAGCAACAAAAACTATTTGAGCTTCTGATTATTTATATTCTTGAATGTAAGCCATTTAGGCTGTCACCGTGTGAAATGTAAATTTTATCATATCTATTTAAAGAGATTGGATTCATCATCAAAAAAGTTTTTTACATTTTTTTAAAAAATGGATCTTTATAGTTTTAAGAGTAGATATTAGATTAAGAATGCTAAAACTCTGTGCTATATTAGTACAGGCTCAGAGTTTCATATACTGAGTCTCATGCCATGCGGTTCATTTTATTGGAATCCATACTCCAGTTGACGTGTCAGTGTCATATGTGCCCCATGTATGAAAATGTGTTCCATGTGATTTTCCTAGATGATTATCAGTTGGTGTAGCATCACAACTACATGATTCTATTCAGTCATTGGGTTGATTAATTTCAAAATCTTTCAGAACACAAGACTAACAAAATGTCTGACTACACAGATGGGTAGACCAAATGGGGCTATTTAGGATGCGTCAAAGGTAAAAGAAGATTATGTTCCCTGAAGCACACACTAGGCTACAGCTGGGAAAAATCAATAATAAATAAGAACATGGGCTTTAGCAACAATGGTAATAAAGAATGCATGTATTTTAAAGGTATTATAACAAAACAAGACTAAGGAATAAGCACAACAAACACATGTTAATAGTTAACATAACACTAGATGATGTAAAGATAAAAGATTAGAAATTAACAGCAAACCTGAAGGATACAATGATGAATTTCTGCTTTAGAATGTACTTAATGGTGACAGTGAAAAGCAAAACATTCATTTAGACAGAAGGTTCTATTAGAAACAGGTGTTTTGTGGTTGATTACAATTATGGTTTAGATTGGTTTATTTATCAGGCCATTTTTCGCTGATTGTCTTTGTCACATACAAATTATGGTTTGTTTTTTTTTTCTTATCCTAAGGGGCGTTTCTTTTTACTGGCATGTATACTAGTATATATAGGTGACTTGTCCTGGTAATTTATTTTCATTGTGTTTGATAGGGAATTGTTTTGCTGGCAAGTAAATATGTATTTCTTCTCTTCCTTGCTGTCTTGGTTAATATAAAAAAACCCAAATCAAATATTTCTCCCTTTTTAAAAGTCATTTAACATCTCTAGGTCTAAGATTTCTCAGCATACCTCCCTTTTTTCAGTTCAGGGAGGTGGGCTAGATGATTGTTTGAGGTTTCCTTGGCCTTTAATGTATGCAATTACTGGTAATGAGATTCTGATATGTATGTTGATGAGCATAACTACTACAGCTTTTTCTGATTGGAGGAAATAAAGATGGGAGCAAATTAGCACAAGGAAAGTGGAATTTGGTGTAAGGATACCAAAGAGAGATCACAAGGAGCTAAAGCACTGATCGTGTTCAGACCTCAGGAGAAGTAGAAACAGAAGTAGACAGTCTTCGTGAACCTGTTCATTCACTCTCTAACAATAAACTCTGCCCCTTATGGCTACTTTCTGCATTTTTCTCCATTTTCTTTCTTTCTCTACAGGCTAGCTTCCTCTTTTGATTCACAGTCTCTCCTCTCTTGTAACCTCATAATAGCAGTGCAGCCCTAATTCTTAGTTGTAACCTTTGCACTTGGTCCCACAACTCCTGCCTCAGATCCTTTGTCTAACAAGCAAATTCCTGAGAAAGGACTCTGGTCCATCTCAACTTTTTCGAGCCAGGCTTATGTTTATTGACTGCCTGTGAAGCAACTGCTCTTGAATCAGGTATCTACTCCTATTCCAAAGATGGGAGGAGAGCGGCCTCATGTGAGATAGAATGCGACTCTGTTCAAGCAGCAGGAATTACAGGCAGGCAGTCTCCATCACAGAAGAACTGTGGAAATCATAGGCAGTGATGCACAGCTCTACTCTAATAAGGCTTTCCGGGGAAGCAGCCCAAGTTTTACGAACGGCAGATCTCAGAGCTCAGCTAAACTGGCATGAATATTTTACGGGGAACAGAGGCCTGTACTTGGGACTGCTTTTAATATATATTAAAATCAATGAAAGATAAAACATAAATGTGAACAAGAGCTTTGGTTCTTTCCCCAAAAGATATACACACATATTACAAAAATACATGTAATGCCTTTCTTGAGAATAGTTAGAAAAGGAGGAATTGCTTGAATGATCCTTTTGAGTGGATGCTCTATTACTAGATGTTAAAGAAATATCCTGTCTCTTTCCTAACATAATCTGAGACGTGCAGACTGTGGGGGCAGTGAACAAGGGACCCTCACTTTTGCAGCTCACTGTGATGTCTTCTTAGATCTCATTCTGGTAAAACACATACCTCAACATATTTGAACATATTTGCCTACACTGCATAGCTGTTTTTCCTATTCCAAATGCTAGATAATTAATGGATTTTAATAAAATGATTTCTTATGGTAAAATAGCAAATTAGAAACCATCTTATGTCAGACTTCCCTAGCATAAAGTTTTGAAGGATACATTAAAATCTCCAGATAAGCATGTTCATATACATATTTTTCATGATAAACAATGGTAAAACATTTTGAAATCTTTTACTCATACTAAAAAGAGGTATTTTCATATATATATATATATATATATATGACCACGTTTTCTTTATTCATCCATTGATAGGTACTTAGGTTGATTCCATATTTTGCCTATTGTGGATTAATGCTACAATAAACATGGGAGTGCAGATATCTCATTGATATATTGTTTCATTTCTTTTGGCTATGTACCCAGTAGTGGAATTGCTAGATCACGTGATAGTTCTGTTTTCAATTTTTTGAGGAACCTCCATACTGTTTTCTATAGTCGCTGTACTTTGCATTCCTCCCCGTAGACAAAGGTTCCCTTTTCTCCACATCCTTGCCAGTATCCATTACTGCCTGTTTTTTTAATAAAAGCCACTGTAACTGGGGTCAGATGATATCTCATTGTGGTTTTGATTTGCTTTTCTCTGATGATTAGTGATAAAAAGAGATATTTTCATGTAAGGCAGAGTTTCTCAACCTTACCACTATTGACATTTTGAACCAGACAATTCTTTGTTATGGGGGCCTGTGCTGTGCATTGTAGTAAGTGAAGGAGCATCTCTGGCCTCTACTCACAGATGCTAGTAGCACACCACTAATCTCACTGGTGACAACAAAAACTGTCTTCAGTCACTGCTAAATGTACCTAACATGGGGGAAAAATCAGCCTGTCCTTAAAACTATAAATCTAGGAAGAATGTTACCTTTATTCTCCAAAAGAGTGACTTTTGTTTAACATAATTTTCTTATGCTGTACCTTTAATCATCTCTAGATTTTAAAAAAACATATATATGTTGTTCTGGGGGCAGGCGCGGTGGCTCACATTTGTAATCTCAGCACTTTGGGAGACCGAGGGGGGCAGATCACCTGAGGTCAGGAGTTCAAAACCAGACTGACCAACATGGAGAAACCCCATCTACTAAAAATACAAAAATTAGGCAGACATGGTGGTGAACACCTGTAATCTCAGCTATTCGGGAGGCTGAAGCAGGAGAATCTCTTGAACCCAGGAGGTAGAGGTTGCAGTGAGCCGAGGTCATGCCACTGCACTCCAGCCTGGGTGATAGAGCAAGACTCCATCTCAAAAAATAAAAATAAATTTTTTAAAATGTTGTTTTGGAGTTTCATTGAGTGCTACTGGTTTGGTATTGTCTATCTTGCCTTTCCTCAATGAGTCAAATTCTGTCATGCCTGAATTAGCCCAACTAATTTTATTAGCAAGCTCATATCCATTAATCACATTAACTTACTCGGTGTCAAAGAATTCCCTATGGCCCACAGTTTCTAAATATGTCACACTTTCTCTCAAGAAATAGCTTGCACACTTGAGAAAGATGGTGGAACACTTGTAAACACACCTAGAAGGAAAATAATTTTCATGCTGTTGGCCAAAGAGCATTAATTTCTTTCTGAAAAATGTCCCATCTTCTCTGGAGTGCTTGCACTTTGGACTAATGAAGAATTAATAGAAAACTTGTTGTGTAAGAGAACAAAAATACAGCAATTTAGAGGCTTTCTTTTCTACCTAAAAATAGAATCCACCAAAACGAAGTCATAGGCTTTATTATATTCAGATGTCACTGTTAACCTTTATATTAAGGGATGGATAAAAAAATTGTTTAAAATATAATAAGTAGTTTCTCTGACTTGTAAATAATAAACACTTTCATGGAAAATTTGCCCATCTCACAAGGTTTGTGTGAGAACAAATGTTATAATAGATATGAAAGGGTTATGAGAACCACAAGCACAGAACACGCCACAGGAGAAGGGAATTATTGTCATGCATGTGGCTTTATATAGATTGTAGAAAAAGGAGAAATTGAGGTATTTTAGTCCTTCCATAATGTTCATTATTATCATCACAATTATTATTATCTTCAAAAAGGTTTTATTAAGGTTATCAATATCATATGTCTGTATTTTTATTTATCATAGAATCAGGTCCTAGATTAGGCTACTAACTCCAGAAATGCATTAAAAGAACAGGTGTGAAGGGCACTTGCTCCCCCTTACCTACTCACAGGTGTAATATGCTAGCTAGCATATGTTCATTTTCACTGGATAACTTCTATTGCAAATTGGGTACATTATTGCTTGAATTTATAACCACGATATAATTTTTACTCAATATGTATTGAAAACAGAATGAGTTGTATAACAAAGGTTTCACCACATGGCATGTAGCTCTTTCTCTACAGGAAACAAAAATAGTTTCCAAAGAGGAAAGCAGAAAACTCTATACCCATACATGCACACACACACAGAGGTCTAAGCAGGGATTACCCATGTTTTTTCCTTTCTGTTCTCCGCTTACCACACAGAGTAAGTAAATGATAATAAATGCTATATATTAATATAGTGTTTATCATTCAGTGTTATTTTGCCATTTTTAAAGTTGACAAATTAAAATTGTGTATATTTATTGTGTACAACATGGTGTTTTCAAATATCTGTACATCGTGGAATGGCTAAATAAAGCTAATTAACCAATGTGTTACTTCATATACTTCTCTTTTGTGGTAAAATTTACCAATTTTCAAGATAGTCCCTTATAGTTTATGATCATATATTTTCCCCATTACACATTAAAGCTTTATAGAAAAGAATTGTGGAGCAAGGATTTTGCCGCAGGTTTCATTGTGAGGAATCCTGTGTGGCACTCATAAGAATCTGTATGCTAATGAGGAATCGGTATAAGCTGACACATGTATTCCATTGTTGATAATGCTGACTGCCATAGCAAAATTTACACTATGGCTGTGGTTGATACTTAATTTTCCTATACTGGCTGAATTATAAACAAGAACCCAACACCAAGACTTAGAATTCATCACAGACAATTGTTTATTTTCATGGCCAACTGAGTCCATCTGCCTACAAATTCTTTTATAAACATCTCTTTAAAAATAGAAATGCTTAATGAAAATGAGCATATACACTCTATTTGGAAGTGTAATACTAATTTGTACATAGCAATTAAAAATTTTGAAGATAATTTATTTGTTTAGCATGTTATGGTTTCTAAAGTACCTTAACCTTAATTTTCTCAATTGATGCTCACAAAAAGCCAGTAAAATGCTACTTTTTCATTTTAGAAATAAGGCAAGTCAGGAGCAGTGGCTCACACTTGTAATCCCAGTACTTTGGGAGGCTGAGGCCAGAGGAGCAGTTGAGGCCAGGAATCTGAGACCAGCCTGAGCAACAAAGACCCGGTCTCAAAAAAAGAAAAAGAAAAAAAAATAGCCAGGTGTGATGGTGCATGCCTGTAGTCCCAAGTACTTGAAAGGCTGAAAGATAGGATTCTTTAAGCCCAGGAATCTGAGGCTGCTGTGAGCTAGGATGGCACCACTGCACTCCAGCCAGGATGGCCAAGTGAGACTGTCTCTAAAAGAAAAGAAGAGAAAAGAAAAAAAAGAGGCATCTTAGGTACAGGAGATTATGTCATTCACTCATAATTAGGCTTACATGTGGTAGAGCTTAAAATCAAGCAGTTTTGTAATATAAACCCATAATCTGCCCAATTCATTTTCCTCCAAAAAGTCACAATGTTAAGAACTTGTAGAGGATGCAAATGAGAATGGTAGTAACTGAGGACTGTAAGTAGTCTGAGGGTTATTTTTTTTTACATGAAGGTAAGGTGGAAGGAGGTTTTATATCTTTAGAAAGGATATTGTGTGACTAGCAGTCAAATGTGAATATCCTTTTGCTGTTAAACAAGAAAGAATGTCTTTAAATTATTGCAAGGTGGTTTCTGAGTAAATAGTATAAATGTTCTTCAATATGGTTAAAAGACCCTGGAATTCATTGTGAGGAATGAATATTGTTTTATATTTTAAGATTTTTCAGAAATGCATAAATATCCATTTGGAAGTCTATATGAAGTGCAGTTTGCCCAGATGTTAGACATGATTCTAATCATTTCTTTTTCCCCACTGGTATATATAACAGTGGCAGTACAGGAACACTGTGCAGGAGGTACATAGTGTGTTCTTAATAGTCACTAAGGCATTCACAAAGTCACTATTGCCATATGAATGTCTTAGAAAAAGTGAACTTTCTGTTTTTATTATGTTGAGATTCATATCAAAGACTTTAGGATTTTACTGCTGCCAATTTATTTTCCTTTAATGGGCAATTTTACCTTGTATTAATAGAGTTGTTAAAAACAGAAAACAACTAAAGTGCTAAGATCATTATTTGGAAAACCATTCCTTCCAGCAACTTGAGCCATTTATAGTGAGCCCAATATTCCTGTCTCTAACTGCCAGGGGAAACCTAAGTAGAAAGAAAAAGTTCAAGGGGATATCCTCTGTAATATTTTGCGAAGGTGAAGAAACAAACTTTCAAGATCAATTTCAACTCTGAATTCAAACCACTTCCTGAAATGAAACAGGAATGTGGTAAGAGAGAAGTGTTGAATAGTGCCACCGCTGAGGTTAGTCTTCAGACCAAATAAACATCTCCATTTGTATGTGCCTCATAACTACTTTTCAGGACTCATCCATCGATAAGTTATAATTCAAAGAAAAATCCAGATAAGGGCAAATTGATAACCTTTATGTGTTAAACGAGCAGTGTTCATTCAAAAGAATTTGGGGTTTGAAAAACACCCTTTCCTTTTCAGTGCATTCAGTTTTAGTTATTATTTATCAGGCATTCCTCTCCAAAACAGAACTGTAATATAATGTCTAGAGGTCAATGTTTGTGAACATAGATTCCTCTGCACAATTTCTCTTTATGGCCTTCCCCATGACATCATTACCTAAACTTCAAACTTTAAAATTCAATTACATCTATTTGCTCTATATTGGTGGAAATGTTTATATATACTTTCAAGTATAGTTCTATTTATTATTTATAATTTATTATTTATTTATTTATTTATTTATTTAACTAATTATATATATATTTTTAGAGACAAGGTATTGCTCCATCACCCAGGCTGGAGTACAGTGACATAATCCTGGCTTACTGCAGCCTCAGTCTCCTGGGCACAAGGGATCCTGCTACATCAGCCTCCCAAGTAGCTGGTACTACAAGCATGTACCACCACACCAAAATAACTTTAAAAAAATTATTTTTGGTAGAGATGAGGTCTCGTAACGTTCTGCAGTCTGGTCTTGAACTCCTGGGCTCAAGGGATTCTCCTGCCTTGGCCTCCCAAAGTGCTGGAATTACAGACATGATCCACAGTGCCAGGCCCCTAGTACTTTTAACCTATTGGTTACCTTATGCCTCTAGGTGCAAATTTTAATATATTCAAATGTAATCTCTTACAGGACATCCTACATGTTATTAAACCTTAGATGATAATGATAGTAAAATTCTTTTTTTTTTTTTGCTTTCTTTATTTCACAGGATTATACACTCACCATGTATTTCCAGCAGTCTTGGAAAGACAAAAGGCTTTCTTATTCTGGAATCCCACTAAACCTCACCCTAGACAACAGGGTAGCTGACCAACTCTGGGTACCAGACACCTACTTTCTGAATGACAAGAAATCATTTGTGCATGGGGTCACAGTGAAAAATCGAATGATTCGACTGCATCCTGATGGAACAGTTCTCTATGGACTCCGGTAAATGGCTTTATGTTGCATGTTTTAATGTTGTTGTTGTTTTGTTTCATTTTAAACTTTCGGAAGTGGGCAAAGGGGAGAGAAGCAAGAATATATAGTTGAATATATAAATGGGGTGTCATATACATATGAAGGTCTATTACTAACCCTCATGTAGTTAAGGGCTTTTTACAAATTATAGGCAACACATCAAAATTAACTACCAGTTTTACCAAGGAAATATCTGAACTGTAACCTGTTATTATAGGATATGTAACGTGGTGGTTCTTTATTCTTTGGTGTCACCTTTAGTCATTCTTTTGAGAAACAGATGAAACCTATATATTCACAAACTCATATATGCCTCAAATTTTCCTGTTGTTTCAGAGTGTTCATAAGCCCCGTGAAATCCTTCCATGTACCATGAACACTAAGCTGAAACTCCAATTACAGGTCAAAATAAAACAATTAATGTCTTTAAATTCACCAATGCCCCAAAACAATATACAAGTGAAAAAAATATATATCTGTGATGAAATTTCTAGTGGTTGGTTATTTAGTTGATAGCTTTGGTCTTCATTTGCACAGTAAAATAACATCAGTTGTTCTTGGCAAAATGATCTTTGAAATTTTTTCACTCTTTCTGTACCCCAAGGACTTTCAACTTCAGTTAAAAATCTCTGAGTTAAAAGTCTTTGGGAGAAATGGTAAAATAAACTAACAGTTCCCTTGAGTCTATTGATAGCTACAACAAAAACCTACTAATCCAAGATTGGTCGTTAATTATTAGTTATGGTTCATATACTATAAATCAATTGTAATTTTTCTGTTACCAATGTAACTTCCATCATACATGCCCAATGTGTAAAGGGATGAATTACCCTTCTGAAGTATTCTGGGAGAGTAATTCCATGACTCAATTTAATAGGCTAATCAACCATGACATGTGTAAGTATATGGATTAGTCAAGAATATATAAAAAGTTGATTCGTTAAAGAAAAGAGCAACTAGATTTTTTTTTGCAAGAAAGAATATGGTTTACATTGTCAGATTACAGAGTCTCACCTCAGGCATTTCCCAAATTATTACCAGCATCTACCAGTGGGAATAATACAAAGGAAGGAAAATATTTGAGAATCATGAAGTTGAATACATTTCATTTTACAACTGGGAAAACTGACACAGGAAAGGGAGAAGTACCTTATATAAGGGAATAATAAGATAATGGCAGAACTGGGACTAAAATCCGTGTATCCTGATTCCCATGCCTGTGCTTTTCCCACTCCACTGCCATTCAAGTGCACTTAGAAGTCAACTCCTATTTTCAGGTTGTACACCACTGCTTTAATCCCTTTGGAGCCAACCCAGTTCTTTGTAGCTTGTTGTCTAGTGAACAGACAATGACCTTTCCAAAGAGAAACACAAACCATTCGTCTATCATCTATGCTCTACTCTTTTTTCTGGCACCAATTTTCTCTGTAAGAGCCTCACACTAGTTCTCATAGCTTCCCTTTCTCTTCCTCTGTCTTTCCCACTTCCTCTTCCCTCACAGATTTGGTTTTCCTTTCCCTAAATGTTATCAATAACCTGGAAAGGCCATAAGGTATAGCAGAGAAAGTATGACATCTAGAGTCAGAGGACCAAGGTTGGGCATAAACTCCACAATTTTCTGACTTCTTGACCTTGAACAAATTATGTAAATTTGTTAAGACTTAGTTTTATCAGTTGTATAGTATATCAGTTGTATAGTAATGGGCTAATACCCTCTTACTCATTATTGGAACAATCTTATGAACTAATCAATATGACAATACATAGTAAGTCCTAAATTATATTTCTCTAAAGTAGTTTTGCCTTTTATAGCCTTATTAGGTACTGGGCAAACTGCATACTGAGGATAGTTTTCTAACTCCCAGGGGTATCAGTGATTAAAATAGAGATAAAGTTGCTCAATTAAAAATACACTAATTGAGTGCCTATTATCTGCCACACACTCACTATTTTGGCCCTGAGAATAATATTCCAGAAGCTGAGTAGAAATTTGCCAGTGGACATAGAGCTGAAAACAATAGATACTGGGTACTCCAAGAGTGGGGAGAAGGGGAGTGTGGCAAGTGTTGAAAAACTACCTATTGAGTGCTATATTCATGATTTGGGTGATGGGTTTAACAGAAGCCCAAACCTCAGCATCATGCAATATAGTCATGTTACAAACCTGCACATGTACCTCCTAAATCTAAAATTTTAAAGAAAAAAGAAAAAAAGAAACTTTTTGGTGGAATGCACTTGGGACTTTGAGTCAAGAGACTTGTGGCCTAACCAGTTGATGCCCTTCAGTAAGCCATTTCACCTCCCTGGGCTTCAGATCCACCAACCTTAAAAAAAAGTGATTGGATGAAACTGTTCCTAAATTTCCTACTGTATTAGTCTGTTTTCATATTGCTATAAAGATGCTACCCAAGACTAGGTAATTTACAAACAAGAGAGGTTTAATGGACTCGCAGTTCTGCATGGCTGGGGAGGTGTCAGGAAACTTAACAATCATAGCAGAAGAAGAAGCAGGCATGTCTTACATGGTGGCAGGTGGGAGAGAGAATACCAAGGGGGAGGAACCCCATACTTACCAAAAAAAACAGGTCTCATGAGAATTCACTCACTATCACAAGAACATCATGGGGAAATCACCCCCATGATCCGATCACCTCCCACAGGGCCCTCCCTTGACACCTGGGGATTACAATTTGGATTACAATTCAAGATGAGATTTGGGTGCAGGACACAGAGCCAAACTATATCACCTACTAAACCCAAATTCCATTGCTTCTGTGATCCTATGTATTAGGGCATGTTCATTTTAATTCCCCTGATGTAACATTTCCTAGTCTAAGAAATGACAGTCTGCATTTTTCCTAGGTAAGAGTCTTTTAAAGAATATCTGTTGTCACCTCCTAAGCACACATATAAGAATATCCTTATCATATAACATATTGGCATATTTATAGCTGTATTTATTTTAGGCATGAGTAATTAAGAGAATCAAACTTCTTGTCTTATTCCTTTCCATCAGTCCAGCTCATAGTCATCATCAATGGGTCCATATATTAATGATTAGGTTTTAGCAATCATGGGATCAATGAGATGTTCTGAATACACTGGAAAGCCTTTGGCTAGGTATTCCATAATTGTAACAGCATGTCATCAAACAAAATCAATTTGTTGCTATATTCAAACTCAGTAAGCTCAATATGAGATACTATAACTTAACTTACATGAAGCCAGAAGAATAGAGTCAGTTGTCTATTTTTGTGAACTATGTCAATTCAGATTTTTCACCAAAGGGATGGCACATAGTCCTGTAAACACTGTGAAATAACAGAATGGTGTCTGGTAAGGGACTGGCACTTCCAGAGGAACCAGGCTACTATGCAACAGATATTCGGCCCTTGGGAGAGACTTCATTCCTTGTGCCTCTTGCCCTTAGGTCACCCTCCTGTGACAAAACGTATTACACAAAAGAGTAACCCAGTAACCTCTAGTAATTCCTCCTCCATTTAGGTGGGGAATCTAAATAAAGAACGTCCATGATGTGCCGTAAGTTGTGTTAGGAGACCAGAACTTTAGTCCATGTGCCATGAGACATTTACCTTGGTCTTTTCAGAACACATGATGTCATTTCCTTTCTTACTCAAAAGCGGAGACTATACAATATCACCTCTGTCTATGTCACTTAAAATTCTTCTGTTTTTCCTCCCTTACTTCCACTTAACTTGGAGGAGGATTTTTCTCTTTTTTCTAAGGCTAATCTCTCCATGTCTGCATGTAATCTTCTTGGTACACACTCTTTACAGACTTTGCTCCCCCATTTTATCTACCTCTTCAGCCCTTCCTCTCTGTTGACTCCCTCTCTTCAGTTTCTGCTTTGAGCACCAGTTTTCTCACAGCTTTGGTTTCTTCTACTGCCTCACTACACATTACTCCCCTATCTCCAACAACATGGTTCCCATCCATGCTACTTTCCTATAACAACTCTGCCAAAAATTACCAAAACAATCACTGGTTCTCAATCTCTACTCTTGACTTCTCCGAATGCTTTCAGAATAATGACTGACTCTGACTTCAGGACTTCCAAGACCCAGCCCAATTTTTAAATTATTCTTGTTCTTCTGTCTTTTTGTTATTTCATTATTGACTCCTCTTTTGCCACTAATTGGGAACTGTAAGGATTCTTCACGATTTGATCAGTTTATTGAGTTTAACAGCTTTAAATATCTAACCTCCCAAACCACTGAGTTTCGAAAATTTCCAATTGCTCACTGAGCACCTGTATTTGGATTGCCTGCCAGCTCCTCCTCACATGACCTCTAGTTCATATCATTTGATTTTCTCAAAACTGGGCCGTCCTCCTTTCCCAAGTGCTAATGAAATTACCATTATCCCATTCAATAGACATAAACTTGAAGGCAACTGTAATTCCACGTCTCTTTTGTCACTGAGATTTAATCTGTTGCTTCTATTCCCCTCTATCTCAATCTTCTCTATTTCCAAATCACTTCTACCATCTAAATTAACATCCTCACTATCTGTCACTTCCTGGCCCATTTCCTATCTCAATTTTTCTCATTACTGCCATCTTATTTCTCCTAGAAAAAAATGGTTCCTCTTTCAGAAATCTAAGACCCTCTGCTTATTTCTGTAAACATATCTGAGGCATTTCAAACCTAAGTATGTTTTAAATATTTTATCCCATAAATATTTCATGGAATATACAGTTGACTCAGGAATAACATGGGATGAACTGCGTAAGTCCATTTATTGGAGGATTTTTTTTCAATAAAAGTTACACTGAATGTGCCTGCCTCTCCCACCTCCCTTTCCACCTCTTCCCTGTCATCCACTTCTGCCACCCCTGAGACAGCAAGAAGGACCCTTCTTCTTCCTCCTCTTCCTCAGCCTACTCAGTGTGAAGACTATGAGGATGAAGACCTTAATGATGATCCATTTTCACTTAATAAATAGCAAATATATTTTCCCTTCCTTATGATTTTCTTAATGACATTTTATTTTCTCTAGATTACTTTATTGTAAAAATAAAGTAAGACCTATAATGTAAATTATGTGTTTGTTGCTGTTTACATTATTAGTAAGTCTTTTTATTAGTAAGGTGTTATCAGTATGTTATTAATAGTTACATTGTGAGAGAGTCCATAGTTATACATGGATTTTTGATTGCATGAGAGGTGTAAGAGCCCTTAATCCCTACATTGTTCAATGGTAATTATACTACAAAAATTATTTGTCATTTCTCTAAAATTCAAATATAACTGGGAAACCAGTATTTTACCTGGTAACCCTACAGCCCTACCGATGCCCTCCCTTCTCTGCCCCCACTCTTTCCCCCCACTCCACCACCTTTTCCCATCTTACTTTTGCTTCAAAGTCTCTCTCAAATTCCACTTTCTCCATGAGAACTTTCACAATTTGCCTAACCAGATGAAAACTCTCTCTCATTTGATGCCCTACTGCAATTTAATCTTACAAATTGAAATTCATAACTCTCTTACAATGTTTTATCTTTCTGTAGTCATTTTCCACTGATGTACAGGATTGTGTATTTGTTGAAAATGTGAATTGTATTTCCTTAAACTTTGTATCCTCTCTCTCAAACCAAATAAATGCCCAATGAATGTTTGTAGAAATGAAATTAAAAATTGTAGGATGCAGTCACCTGATTCACAATAGTTGTCAGCTGCAACATTTTCTATATCTACATGATGGCTTTTAACCAAAGAGCAATTATCACTATTAATGACCAGATGTATTCTGCCTCTTCTCCAAACATGATCCAGATGGTTGCATACACTTATTCTCTCCAAGCCCTAGCCATGTGGGTGCTGAAACACTGTGTTTATCTTTCTCTGAAAATGGCAGGCGCGGAGGAATTTAATTCTGAGAAGACATTTAGTGGAGCATTTAACCTCTTTGAAAAAAAAATGCCTTTTTAAATTTTTTGCCTTCTCCTCCTAGCCCCTACAATTGCTTTTCTTTCAAAGTTCCACAGTGATCCTTCCTTCTTCTTTAACCAGATGTGAGCCCAGGGCCAGGTGGTTTTGAGGAATTAAAAATGAATGTGTGCAAACAGCTAGTGGAATGAGGAATGCTGTGGTTTGAATGTTTGTTTACTCCAAAACTCATGTGGAAATGTAATTGCCATTGTGACAGTTTGGAGAGTAGAGATATTTAAGGGGTGACTAGGTCATAAGGGCTCCATCCTTGCAAATGGACTAAAGCTTTTCATGGGAGTTGGTGTGCCCCCTCTAGCATATGTGTTTTGTCTCCCGTGCCCACTTTCTCTCTTTCTTGCTCTCTCAATTTCCCCTTCTGCCATCCTATGATTCAGCAAGAAGGCCCTACCAGATGCAGCTCCCTAGGGAATCTTGGATTGCTCAGCCTCCAGAACTGGGAGCCAGTAAATTTCTGTTTATTATAAATTACCCAGTTCATGGTATTCTGTTATAGCAACACAAAATGGACTAAGATGGGAAGTGAAAAGCCTTCCATTCCAATACTGCTCCACATTAGGTCTCTGTACTTGTGTTGTTGAGTGTGTATGTAGGTCTGTTATGCATACATTGCAAGTATATACAGAGTAAGATGTACATACAGTATCATTTTAACTAATATTGGTGGCAATTGTATCATGAAATTTAACCAAAACCCATGTAAATAAGTAATTGAAAATATATTATATAACAGACACTATGCTTAATGCTCACCTATATTGTCGTATGTAATCTTTACTACAACACTATGAGCTATGTACTACTATTAAGCTAATACTAAAGATTCCAACACTGGGAGATCAAAAGTAAATTTTACTGTCTCATAATTTGTTACTTCTTTACTTTTTAAAAGTAGGTCCCAAAGAGTACACACATTGCATTTGGCTGCTAAATTGTTAACATTCACATCTCTTTTACTCTACAGTTTCTTCTCTTCCCTTTTTAGCCCCCCTTGTAAATTATTTTTTGAAGAAATGATGTCATTTTTGTGATTATATTCCCTTATTGTAAATGTCTTTCTCTATCTCCATCTCCTATATTAAGACTTGATCAGATTTAGATTACCTGCTTTTAGGGTTGTGTTTTGGCAAGACTGCTTCATAGGCAGTATAGTATGCTTCTATGAAGGGACCCAAAATGCCTGACTGTCTTCTTTGATGATACGAAGATTGACGAGCAGATTCAGATATACTGACAGCGTGATCTATCCACTTATATTAATTTTAATGTAATTGTATTACTTCGCTGGGGCTGCTGTAACAAAGTACCACAAACTGGATAACTTAAACAATAGAAATTTATAGTCTCACAGTTCTGGAAGCTAGAAATAAAAAATCAAGGTGTTGGCAGAGTTGGTTCATTTTGAGGGCTCTGAGGAGAAGGTCTGTTTCAGACCTCTCTTTTTGGTGCATAAATAGCCATCTTCCCCCTGTGTCTCCACATAATCTTCCCTCTATGTGTATTTGTACTTAAATGTCCCCCTTTTGTAAGGACACCAGCCATCACCAGTCATATTGGATTAGGACCCACCCTAATGACCTCACTTCAACTTGATTACCCCTCTAAAGACTCTATTTTCAAATAAGGTCATATTCTAAGTCACGGAAGTTTAGGACTTCCACATATGAATCTGACGAGACACAATTCAACCCATAATAGCAACTGATAATAATTTTCTAAACCTATTTAGCATTTGCAAAATGGAGATATTCTATCATCTCTTCTTTATTTATGAACTATACTACTCTCTAAAAAAGGACTGAACTCACTGACTATTTGATTATCTTGAGGTAGAGTTTGTACAGTGAAAGCAGGATAAATGCTTGAGTGCTTCCTCTTATTTAGCAGTTTTCTAAACAAGTTATTTTCCCTAAAATCTTCCAAATGTGACCACCAAGGGTTAGTATTTTGTTGTCTCATATTCTTATACCTTCCTTTGTTTAAAAGGTAGCACACTATGCCAACCACTCTGTACCTTACAAAGTGATTTTGCAAAGCCACCATAAATGTGGAACGCATTTTTTTTTTTTTTTGAGACTGGGTTTTGCTCTTGTTGCCCAAGCTGGAGTGCAATGGCACAATCTTGGCTCACTGAAACCTCTGCCTCCCGGGTTCAAGCGATTCTCCTGCCTCAGCCTCCTGAGTAGCTGGGATTACAGGCACGTGCCACCACACCCACCTAATTTTTTGTATTTTTGTAGAAACGGGGTTTCATCATCTTAGCCAGGCTGGTCTCGAACTCTTAATCTCAGGTGATCCCCCTGCCTTGACCTCCCAAGGTGCTGGAATTACAGGCATGAGCCACCGTGCCCGGCCTTGAAAGCATTTTTAACCCAAGTCTTCTCACTCCAGAGTCTACACTCTTAGCCCTGGCATAAGGCATCTTACTGTCCCTGCACATCATTTCTAGGAAGACAGTTGTCTATGTATGGTGATTTCACTGCTCACCATTATAGAAATGAAAATAACTGCAGAAGGTAGACAGCCTAAATGGGAGTAGCTCTGCCAAGTGTGTGAGCTTTTAAAAAAATGTATACAATTTTTTTGGCTTTTCTAATTCATACTAATGATTCTAAATTACAAAGAGAAGCCATTCTGCTTCAGATTTTAGAAATGAGTCTAATGTTAACTAAAAACCTGTGGCTTGATGAGGATTTTGATAACTCCTCTACCATATTTGTTTATCTGGCTCTATTTCGAATCAATTTTTTTATATTCTTGGCAGTGTCTGACCACGGATTGTGTGTGAGAATAAAATCAATGGCTACACTTACTGAATATAAAAGAAAGACAGAGTTTTTCACTATTCCTTGGAGAATCATCTCATCTTGCCTTAGTCTTCATGATAAAGCAAAGTAAAAAATATGGGCAATTATCTTGATAATACAGATCCACTACACACACACACACGCACACACACACATTATTGATTTTTAAAGCAGTTTGGGGTCCTAAATATCTAACATTAGCTCTCTGTATTGATTATACACAGTGAAAGAAATTGTTTCTCTCTTCTACAGATTTTCCCTGTAGAGAAGCAATTATGATTACATTCAAAAGTCCTGGGCAGATCTCACAAGGCTTACTGTGAGATACGCTAGGTAAAAATACTGTGCGGTTGATTGCAGGAAATAAATATGAGAGTTGATGTAGTATTTGCAGAGGAAGCTTGGCTGTTATTGACAAACGCATCTTGTTAAGAGAAAGAAACCTGATATTTCAAATGGAAGAGAGGAACAGCAGACCGTACATAAAGAATAGGTAACTCAGTTTATTAGAAAGAATGCCTGGAGACTTTACAATTCCCACTAAAGGACACAGTGTTGATATTCCTCTCACAGTTTAGTTGGCTTGTATTTTAGAGTTTCATCACTGGAGTACAGAGAAAGCTATTCAAAATGTTCTCCAGTGAAAGAACTGCTATTTTTGCCTCTCAAAGTTTTTATTTTGATGTTCTTTATTCATTTATGTATATGGAAAACTTTATAATTAAATGATATTACGATATTTTTTTGGTATATATGGCATTGTAACCAAGTAAAATATTAAATGAGCAACTGAAATAATTATGCAGTTATTACAGCTATTGTGTGAGTATGTTATTTGTGGATGTATCACTGTGATTAAACCTTCCTAATTAAATTAATGCAGAAGATTAAATACAAACAGTAACCAAAAAAATAAGAGCTACATCTCCCCAAATTCCTGACCTTGATTGTATGTCTCGTGGAAGAATATCAAATGTCAATTCTCAAAAAAAAAGAAAAGACTTAGATAACGAATGTAAGAAAAAAAGGAAGGAAGGAAAAAGAAAAGAAAAAACAAATATCTCAGAAATGTTATGAATTTTACATCTTAGTTATATTATTAGAAATGACACCACTTCTTGAGAAGATGTATCAGATTCTGACAACCATTTATGAAATTTTTCAAGTAGTCTTCTGCAGGACTCTCATCTTATTTCATTAAACCGTCATTTCAAATTTAGTATTTTAGTACCACTTCCATGATTTTTGCCACAACAGCACATCATTAAAAAATATTGACTTGTTTACTATTTATGTATGTATTGATGTGTATACATTTATAAATTCATACATATTTTTAAAGAAAACTTTCATTAGCTCTTTATATGGGAAATCATTATTTTTAAATATACATTAAAATACATCTAAGCAATGCATTTTATTAAAATTAAAAAATTTGTATTCATGTTCCATTTACAATGATAGTTCCTCATTTATAGAATTGAGATAATACTATTGCCTATGTAACACATGTTGCTTACATCATCATTATCAAAATAAAACCCTAAGTTTTCCTTATAAACTTTTTGAGCACGATATTAAAGCTAGGTTTCCTTCAATCAATGGTATGTATCCCAGATTGTGAAATAGTCATCCAGAAGCCACCATTTGGCTGGGTTGCAATTCAACTTCTATTTTATGTATCAAAGAGTGTTTCTTAAGCCTAAAATTCCACTGTTGTTTGTATATCAAATATAATAATAAGCCTGGTATGTCATTTCTTATTTTCAAGTGTTATGGCATTATAACACTCTAGATATAGAGGTGTCCTATTTTGTATCCATGTAACATGCTGTTTATGGATTATGCAGCATCCCATCATCATTTTGGAAACAGTACTTTACTTTACACTAAAACAGAATGTCACAGAGGTTTTCAGGAATGATAAGTACCATTAAAATACAATAAACATATTTTTAAGGCTAGAGCTTTTAGAAAAATATTGGCTTATTTTTGTATATCAATCTAAGTAATCTGATTGAAGTTAATAGGATATATTTACAGTAAGCTTAATATTGCTTTGTTACACCTAAAAAAGTAATGGAACAACAAGTACCATATTTACAGGAAGTAGTGCCTCATCCTCCTGAGTGTTTCAACTCACAAAACACATTTTGAGAAGAAAATAGGCTTTGCCTAAATAACTCTTTTTTTCCTTACCCCTGCTTGTAAACTGTGAGTGTTGCTCATTAAGTAGAGCATGCTTTGGCCTTTCCAGCACATGCAGTTCTACTAAATAAGCAGCTTTATGTTTAATGAAGTAGGCCTTGCATTTCTATATCTTCTAGGACAAGTTTATATTTAACTTTTTTTTTTTTTTTTTTTTTTTTGAGATGGAGTCTTCCTATGTCGTCCAGGCTGAAGTGCAGTGGCACAGTCTCAACTCGCAGCAACCTCCACCTCCCAGGTTCAAACGAGTATCCTACCTCAGCCTCCCATGTAGCTGGGATTACAGGCATGTGCCACCATGCTCGGCTAATTTTTGTGTTTTTAGTAGAGACGGAGTTTCACCATGTTGGCCAGGCTGGCCTTGAGCTCCTGACCTCAGGTGATCCACCTGCCTCGGCCACCCAAAGTGCAGGTTTATCTTTTCTAAATCTTTTTTCTTCTTTTTAATAAAGACAGGAATAGAGC
This sequence comes from Gorilla gorilla gorilla, assembly GCF_029281585.2. Taxonomy (NCBI): domain Eukaryota; kingdom Metazoa; phylum Chordata; class Mammalia; order Primates; family Hominidae; genus Gorilla; species Gorilla gorilla. Next base: position 55,169,698 of record NC_073227.2, read on the forward strand.
TATTAGGGTAGAGCCCACCTGTAACAAAACCACAAAGAACTGGAGCTGAGAGAGCTGCCTGGTCCATTTTCTTCTATTTGCAAAGTAGTCGTAACCATTTCAAGATAGTAACAATAACAAAAATTCATGTAAATTCTATTTTTTAATTAAATTCCCAAATTCTTACCCCTTTTTAAATAAAGTTGTATAAAGTTGCTTAAAGCAGAGTTGTTTGTTCTTTTTAAACACCAAAGGATTATTGAAGAGAGAAATTTTTTGTTCTACAATACAAACAACTATCTGCTTTGAATATTTAGATGATTAAACTTCAGTAACTAAGTGGAATCTGAGGATTAATGAGCCCCTTAAGGTGTTATCACCATATATATGTTATTTACATGTTTCTGCCTTTTCAACTAAAGTATGGACAACACTAGGACAAAGGAATTTCATTTCTTTTGGTTCAAGAATATCTTATTTTCCAGCACAACAGACATAGGGCCTGACAACTACTCAACATTTTCTGAAAATATTTAAGACACGAAACACAAGGCTTAATGGCACAAAAATGGAAAACTGATAACAAAATTAGAATTATTCATTAAATGCCTCCTAATGTGACATGATATCTACAAGTCACTTCCAGATTTTAAAAAATCACAAAACTCAAAATTCTAAGTTATTTTAAAAGTGATGTCTGCTGCATTTGCTCAGAAGTGCCTCAGGCCCAAAAATTGTTCCCAAAGACCTCACTCATGCTTCGTTTATTTGAGTTTTCTACCTGTTCTTGTGCCCCGTTCTCTCTTCTTCCTGTTGTATCCTACATATCGTTAGCTGATTTGCTTTTCTAAAGCGCAATTTCATCACACTGCTGTCCTGCTCAGAAACAGATTGATTCTCCATTATCCACCACATCAAGATGAAATTCCTCTCCAGACTTGACACTTCTCAATTAAATCTACCCTTGTTACATAGTCTCAAACATAGTCTCTCATTTTGCCTAACCATGAAACTTTATATCACAACTATTGTTTTTCCTTCATTTTCCTTAATTACTAATCAGAATTTTAATTCCAAGTCTCTGTTCAATTGTTCCCTTTTTTGTTTTTTTTGTTCCCTTTTCTGGCTTTTTGAAAGAGTGAAACAGTATTTCACTCTGTTGCCCAGCTGGAGTTCAGTGGTGCAATCATGGCTCACTGCAACCTCAGTCTCCCAGGCTTAAACAATATGCCTGCCTCAGCCTTCCAAGTAGCTGGCACCACAGGCACATGCCCAGCTAATTTTTTGTGTCATCATTTATTTTTTGTAGATATGTGTTCTTCCTATATTGCCCAAGGTGGCTTAAACGCCTGGCCTCAAGCAACCCTCCCTCCTGGGCCTTGCAGTGTTGGGATTACAGGTGTGACCCACCACACCCAGCTTTGCTTTGTTTCTTTTTAACTCAACAATAAATATTTTTCATTTTCCTTTTAACTGTACACTGCTCATCTTCCAACTTCTATAACTACTTCAACTCTTGTAGATCCCCCTCCTCACAGTTCTATAGAAATTGGAAATCTTACCATATAGCATAAAATTATCAAATGTTTAATTAGATATTGTTTCACATGTATTAGTCTGATCTCTTCAAAAATAGTTTAAAGATGGTCCCCAACTTACAATCGTTTGACTTAGATGATTTTTTTTTACTTGATGATAGGTTTATTGGGGATTTTAAATGCATTTTTAACTCAAGGTATTTTTCACTTACTATGGGTTTATTGAGACATATTGCCATCACAAGTTGCAGAGCATCTGTAATCTTTTTGTGTCATTCTTAGGATTTTTGCTGGGTAGGGTATTTCAAAGGCTCCTGTTTGACATATTCAGTTGTCAGTTGTCAGTGCCCTGCACTATAGGCTTCCTCCCTCCCTCCTTCCCTCCCTTCCCTCCCTCCCTTCCTTCTTTCCTTCCTTCCTTCTTTCCTTCCTTCCTTCCTCCTTCCTTCCTTCTTCTTTTCTTCCTTCCTTTCGTCATTCCTTCCTTCCTCCCTTCCTTCCTCTCTCTTCCTTCTTTCTTCCTTCCTTCCTTCCTCCCTCCCTCCTTCCCTCCCTCCCTTCTTTCCTTCCTCCTTCCCTCCCTCTCTTGTTTGTTTCCTTCCTTCCTTCCTTCCTCTTCCTTCCCCTTCTTTCCTTCCTTTCTTCTTTCCTCTCTCTTTTCTTCTTTCTTTATCTTTCTTTCTTTTCTCTCTCTCTCTCTCTTTCTTTCTTTCTCTTTCTTTCTTTCTTTCTTTCTTTCTTTCTTTCTTTCTTTCTTTCTTTCTTTCTTCTCTTTCTTCTTTCTAATAGAAATGAGGTCTTCCTATGTTGCTCAGGCTTGTCTCAAACTCCTGGCCTCAAGCAATCCTCTGCCTTGGCCTCCCCAGATGCTGGGATTACAAGCGTGAATCATCAACCCCAGCCCTGTAATCTTTTTTAAAAGAGTCTGTTCCTTGTATTTCTTTTTCCTACAATGCACACTATAGTTAGCACATATTAAGCAAATGGTAAGTGGTTATTTACTTATTTTTAAATCTCAACTTAGAAAGTGTCTACTCTTAACACTATCTCCCTGATGGCTTTGGCTTTTATGTAGTCAGGTTTACTAGATTTTAAGGAGAAAGTTAACCCCTTATATGAAACTGGAACCTTATATGAAAATAAAACTGCTTGCACGAAAATTATTAATTCTAATGATTAAGGTTCTTCAACAGCCCATGAGTAGGGGATTTCCTCCTAAGAGTATAAAGTGCATTGAGATATGAGAAATATGTGTGCAGTATTATGGATAATACTTTTTCACTGTGGGCCAACCTACAGATACACACATGAATGTTGTCTCTTCACAATATTTCCCTCAGAAAGCTATATGCTTAGTCTGTCAGTACTGCTGCGCTTAAAATATGTTCACAACCCTGCTGTAGAAATTCCCTTTGAACTCTTGGCCACTTGTTTAAATATTCAAGGTGGTAGCAAATTGTTACACTGAAGGTGGTTATTGGAAATAAGTAAGAGTAGAAAAATAAATTAATGGATAACATTTTTAATCAAAAATTAGGTGCATAACTTATACACAACTAATTTTTCTTATATTGTTCATAAAATAACTATAGATGCATTTCTAAATGAACGTTGAAAATACCATTAGCAAAGGGAGCACACAAATGAATTCTTTTGTGCCTCCTCAACAGGACCATATTGAAGAGTCCAAATGTATTTGGGTATATTATACCCATTACTTAGTTCAGGTGGTGTATTATGAACGAGCAGAGTTAGAAAACAGAACTATTCAACTTCTGTATGATAGGTAAGGAGAATTGTATTTCATCTAGAATGGTTAAGGCAAGCATGATTTAGAATTTATTAAAACAAAGATAATTAACACATTATAGAAGGACACAGTTATTGAGAGAGGTAGAAATTAGTGCACTGATTGATTTGCTCATAGTTTAGATGTGGGTTGTGAAAAAAATAGAGTAGTCAGTATGTTTATAAGGTTTTTGACCCAAGGAACTGAAAGAACAGACTTGAGGAAAACTGTAGACAAAATATGTCTGGAGATAAACTAAAGATCTCTGTTTTGGAAATGTTATTTTTGAAATGTCTGTAGACGTGTAAGTGGAGAGGTTGATTGGCAGTTGCAGAAGTTTGAGGTCTAAGAGGGAGATCTAGATTTGGAGTAATTAGTATATAATGACCTTGGTGACTGTATTATTTCACCAAGGAAGAGAGCATAGATAAAATGGAGATGAGGTCCAATGTCAAGAAAAAGGAGAAGTATTTCAACATCTAGAGTTAGGAAGAAAAGGCAGAATTAACAAAAGGAGCCAAAAATGGAAGCTTAGCCTTGGACCATTCATTCTTCATAATGGCAGAGAAGGAAAGGCTCCAAGTACAAACTGGAACAGATGGGTCCATGTGGTGGTAACATATAATCATCGCAATGATTTCTTAAGATAGACAGTCACATTTTATTCCTTCTAAAATGAAGAAACTGAGGCAGTAACAAGTAACTTGCTTAAGATCAGATAGCTGGAAAATAACTGAGCCTGAATTTGAAACCAGTCATCTGATCTCATGGCCTACAGGCTCAACCACTATTTTAGTAGAAATATAAGTTGAGCACAAGGTCAGGTCTCATGTACTGTTTTCTCAGTCCTGGATAACACATTTTAAGAACATCATTGACAATCCAGAGGCCACTGAGAACACAACTGAAATGGCAAAGGACTTGGAACTCTGTCCATATGCAGCAGAGATAACGAAGCACTGAAGACTGTCTCTCTTAGACCGTTTTATCTTCAAAGCCACAGATCAGGTGGAATATAGTTGCTTGTGTTAAATAATGTAAGAATAAAATAACTATAGTTTTAAGTAATATTCGAGAAACCTGGGGGTAAATGTGGGCAGAACTAGAGAAGAGGGGCCTGAAAAAGAGCCTAGCTAGTAGAGAAATATAACTCACCTGAAAGATTTGAAAGTCTATCATTTCAAAGAAAGCTTAGACTTACACTGTGTTGCTTCCAGCAGAAGATCAATGACAAACTTGTGGAAGCTTCAAAGAATATGTTAGTTCTACTTGCTTACCTTAGTGACCCTAATGTGAAAAATGTTCACTCTAAAGAAATTTTGCTGCATAACTATTCAAAAATGGAACCAATGACTTGTTACTAGTGTCTCTTCAGAGGTAGGTAACCTGGTAAAAAAGAAAGAACTTCAGCTTTGGAATCAAATGAGAACCAGTTCCATTATTTTTGGTAGAATGACCTAAAACTGACTCCTCAACTTCTCTGAGCCTCAGTTTCCTCACTTATAAAGTGGCTGTAATGATATCCATCTTTCAAATTCCTATGAGAACTATTATGTGTGAAATAAGAACAGTGTTTTTTTTTTCATGTTTCTGTTTGTTTTTTCTCTCATTCCAACCTCTCCATCACTAGGAATGTTTGTTAAACTCTGTTTAGGCTAGTACAGGCATATGTCTGGAATGCTGCAAAAAGGGATTTGGGTTCCGAGTGTAAGGCTGATTAAATGGATTAGGATGTATATTATAACTCCATGTTGCTATAGAACTAAGATTAAAAGGATGGATGTTGGTGGAAGCCAGTCTTTGGATATGATTACCTAACTTTCCAATATGTCAGTTATATGACCTTGGGCACAATTGCCTGTGTATGCCACAGTTTCTTCAATATGATCATCATAGTACCAAAGGGGCATACTCATTGAGATCATTAAATGAGAAAATGCATTCGGAATGAGTAGCAAAGTGCCTGTCATCTAATAAACACTCAATGAATGGGAACTATTTCTATTCTTAGCAATTGCTCTCTGGGTTAAGAGTCTATCTCTTTAATGTGTTGTTCCACTTCCTGAGGAGGTTCTGCTACTTTCAAGATTAAATGGAAGGTTCTCTTATGGTCCTTATAGAATCCTTTGCATTACCTTTGATGATATCCACTCCTGTCCCTTAGAATCTCTCCAGGTTTGTTCAAATGGGACAATGAAGAGGAATTTCATTCTTTTCTGTGTGCTGAGACTTTTGTGATTGGATTAGTGGAGCTAAAGAAGAATCAAGCCATTATCTTGGTGGAGGAAACTGTTATTGCTCATTATTTTCAAGTATTATGTACTTTGGTCTTTTGTGTCACAGGATAATTCTGTACCAAAGAAGCTGTATGTGCTGAAAATATAAAGAGTCATTTTTATTCACCCCATATAAAAAGGGCAACGATGAATGCCATTTTTAGAAAAGATAAAGAGTCTTTGAAGATCAGCCTTCTTTCTTTCTTTTATCTGGAAATACACATGCCAAATGAGATGCCAAGAACTTTATTTCCTGCTAAGAAGCTTAAGAAAATTAGGAATGATGGTTGAATGTAGCATTTATGGTTGAATGTAGAGAAAATACAGTATAATGAGTTGCTTTGTTCCAGGTTCCAATTTCATGTTCTGTTTTTATCTCCATCCTTATTGGCAAGAAATGTAACATGTTATTACAGCTTGGCTACAAAAATAATGGGCCATACTTTTTTTATACATACTTTAAGTTCTGGGATACATGTGCAGAACATGCAAGTTTGTTACCTAGGTATACATGTGCCATGGTGGTTTGCTGCACCCATCAACCCGTCATCTATATTAGGTATTTCTCCTAATGTTATCTCTCCCCTAGCCCCTCACCCCCTGACAGGCCCCAGTGTGTGATGTTCCCCACCCTGTGTCCATGTGCTCTCATTGTTCAACTCCCACTTATGAGTGAGAATATGTGATGCTTGGTTTTCTGTTCTTGTGTTAGTTTGCCGAGAATGATGATTTCCAGCTTCATCCATGTCCCTGCAAAGGACATGAACTATCCTTTTTATACCACATTTTCTTTATCCAGTCTATCATTGATGGGTATAGTTCAAACATTGTGGAAGACAGTGTGGCGATTCCTCAAGGATCTAGAACCGGAAATAACCATTTGAACCAGCAATCCCATTACTGGTTATATACCCAAAGGATTATAAATCATTCTACTGTGAAGACACATGCACACCTATGTTTATTGCAGCACTGTTCACCATAGCAAAGACTTGGAACCAACCCAAATGGGCCATACTTTTAAGTCATTTACTTTTACCAACGTATATGTTTTACTTGCTTTCAATGTCTTTGAAGACACAAAATAAAATAATAGCAAAATAACTTTCCTATATAGTATGTTTTAAAGAAAGTAGACAACAATGCTCAGTTAGATAGGCATGGTGCTAAATAGGACCCTATCTCAATTACTTCAGGATCTGAAATAGTGCTGGAGAAACCTTCCTCTCCTGACCTTCAGCATCTGTAAGGACAAATTTGGGAAGAGATGCTCAAATGCTCACTAACCTGTGCCTTGACTCTATTTTCTGGTTTTCTTCCCTTTCTTAACTCTATTAGTGAAATTAAAATTAGCATTGAAATCAAGTAAGCCTAGACTCCAAATTACTATTGCTAGAACTTTAATATTCATCCATTAAGATAAGATTATGCTATTTAGGAGGCTGAGGCAGTAGGATTGCTTGAGCACATGAGTTCCAGACTAGCCTGGGCAACATAGCCAAACCCAGTCTCAAAAAAGAAAAAAATTAAGAGGATGTCAATCTCTTTGAACAGATACACAAAATAGTAGCACAGCAGCACAGGCGCAAGTCGCAATCTTTTTTTTTTTTTTCTGTCTAAAACTTCTTTTGCAACAAGAAACACCCTGATACAGAGGATGCTCAAATATTTTTATAATCACAGATCCCATTCACATAGTGGAAGAGAATCATTCCAGAAAAGTCTACTCCAAAGTAAATTTCTACAGTGCACACTCTGTTTCCCATTGACTTACTTTGGTGGAAATATTTATTCTTCAATGTAATGAGTCATATTAAGACAGAGGCAACACATTAAAATGTTATATGCTTCAATGAGAAAAATATTTCTCATAAAAAACATTAATGTTAAAAATAAAAATATCACAAGGCATTCATATCACAAGACAAAAATAATACTGAGTTTCCTGTGAAACGGAAAGTAATAATTTGCTGATACTGTTCCTGCTGAAGAGAAGGCAAACCTCCAAAGACTTAGTTATTTGGATGCTTTTTAAATTAACTTTGAATCAACTTAACATTTATAAATTTGTTACCAAATTTCCTTACATTTTAAAATATTTATCTCATTTTGTACTTTCTAAGGTCTTTCTAAATGTAGTACTAAGTCCTGTACAGTTTTGAATGGGAGTTAATAGCTGTTGCAATAATAGCTAAGAGTTTTCAAAGATATTTACTGCCAAGCACAGTTATAATTTCATTTAATACATCAGAAAATGTCTTTACTTGATTTGGATTAATGAATGAAGTTTGACAGGTGGTAGAATTCTACTTTCTAAGATATTTTTACAGAGAACTTTGGCAGTTCATTTTCACTATCTTTTGAATTAAGATTAACACTAATAAAAAAATGCATTCTTTCTATTGTATTTTAGAATGTTCTCTCTATTATTGATCCTGTACTTGATTTCATTATAATGTGCCTTGGTATGGGGCTTTGGGTGATTTTTTTAAAAGCCTTGTCAGCACTCTGGGATACTGTATTCAAATTAAAGACTCAGATACTTTATTAATTCTGGTAAGATCTCAGCTATCATATCTCCAAAGATTGGCTTATCACCATTTTCTCTATACTTTCCTTTTATAGCTCCTACTAGTCTTATGTTGGAGCTTCTGGATGAGTTCATTTATGTTTCTTAATATTTCTAATAATATCTTTTTCCTTTTTTGAATGGAATCCTAGGCATTTCTTCAACTTAATGTTTGTTTTAGTTCAGGCTTCAGTTATATCCGTTATTCCAGTTGGCTCATCATTTGAACTTTTATTTTAATTGCCATATTTTTAATTTACATGCTTTAATGGGTTTTTACAACCACCTAAATAGTTTTAATTACTCTATTTATGCTTTTTACTCTTTAATCTGTTTGGAAACGTTAATTATATGTAAACCAAAGTCCTTTCAGATGGCAATAGAGCGAAGTGACAAAGAATGTAGACACTGGAGTTGGATGCCTGAGTTCTAATTCTGGTTCCATCATTTAGTACCTCTTTGCTCATGTAATTATTTAATCTTCTTTCACTTTTCTCATCCATAAGAGGGCAAAAATAGTAGTGCCTATCACATAGGGTTGTAAGGGCAATAATGAGAAATAATTGCAAAGCATTTAGTACCATACCTGGTGCATAATTTGTGCTCATAAATAGTTGCTATCGTTGTAATGATTAGCATTCTGATTACTATTTCCTCAAAGGCAAGATTTAATGACATTTGTTTTATCTGTGTGTTTGCTAAATTTTGCTCATTAAATCATCGTCCCCAGGAGAATTTTCCTGCAAGCATCATGGGTTGTAATCACCTCATAATGGAGCAGGTGTTTGGAAGATTCAGCCCCAGACTTCTAGCAGGGAGTGGCTATATTCATGTCTTGCTCAATGACACTTAGTTAAGGGATCCAACTGTGTTTGGATGGCCAATGTTCTAGTCTTTTCCTGCAGTATGGTGCAGTGTTGTGGCCCCAGCCAGAGCAGCAACTTAACACAGACACAGATGTTGGAAATACAGAAGGCATAATCTGATCCCCTGTTTTTGCTTAGATCCTATGGCTAGAGGCACTGATAACTTTGTACCCAAAAGTGGGTGACCTTGTCCTGTTGGAGGTTAAAAGGATTTGTTCTTGACAGCATGAGAGTCATTTTCTGGGATCGCTCAGAAAATCATGAGAGAAATTTCTGGGTATTTTGGAGGAAGTGAAAACCTGGTATACTATTGATTACTACTAATGTGATGCCTTTTAAATTCAGGATAATATGATGCAGTAGAGATTCATGGTTTCACACTGCAGAAAAAAAGGTATGACATTCAGATTTTCAACCAAAGAGTAAAAACTATTTTATTTTTTAATTGATGAGCAAATGATCCATGAGAATCTCATGTTTACCAAGTGGTAGATCTTCCTTGATATTTAGAAAAGAAGAGATTTTGCTTTTTATGTGCATAGGGAATATTATTTGACTCAGAAGATAAAATCTTATTCCACAGCATAGTGAATAGATTTATTGTGGAATTTTGTTATAATTATTCTGGTCCTTCTCTCAGAGTTTTTCTGTTACCCCTTGTACATAATACCAAGGTTGATGCAAAATGTTAACTTACTTCTTCTCATCCACAATCTCTCTGCTGACAAAGTTCAAATCAGACAAAAAAAGGGTGACTAAATAATGGCAATTAAAGCAAGGTAATAAGTTGCTTTAATAGTTAAAAAGAATTAATTACATACTTAAGAATGAGCCTCTTTGTCAGTGTTATAACAGAGAAGACTATTATAACAGTTCAGAGATTTTTATATAGTGCTTTTACAAGCTAAACCTCAACACACAAAGCAAGCCAGACACATAAATTCCAAAGGAACTAGAATTTTTAGCCACATTTGAAGATTCCCATATGCCAATTGTTTATTTATTCATTTATTCAGGCTCTTTCTTTAGCTATAAAAATTACAGATTTCTTGTGTATTTATTATTCTTGCAAGTAGACCAATGCTACTGTTACTGGTAGGTATATTAACTTATTTGTCAAAGTTCAGGTTACATTGATGATTGTAGTTCATTCAGTAGGGTGTTTCATTTAAGGAGAAAAACACATGATGAGATATTAAAGAGTGAGGTAATAGCAATGTCATGTTTCACTGACATCTCTATGACCCACAAGCATTTCAGGGGTATCTGAAGTGGTGAGAGAACTGCTAATATTTAAGAGAGTGGTATAGATAGATAAGATGATATATTATCAGCTTTTCCACCACATATATATGAACTAATTATATAACATCTTATCTGTATGTGTGTGTGCATATATATATATATGTATATATTCCATCACTCATATAAATACATATTTACTGGTTTAGCACATTTATTTTTAAACTTAGTTCTCCTTTCTTGATTCATATTTGGTACTTCCATGCTTAATTTAAGATAGCCAGCACCCTTCTGTCTTCTGGACCTGTGACCTGCTACTCCTTTAAAAGCATGACCTATTTATTCATTTCTTCCATGGAGTTCCCACCTTTCCACATTCTACCAAACTCTTGACATGGAAAGTCATATAAATACCTTCTTTTCCTTCCCAATTGTTAATTCCAAGATATTAAATTACTCCCCTCTTTCTACATCTGTCAATATCACCTCTCAATCCCTGCTAGTGTTGCCTTACATCCACATGAACTCATGGCTACCTTCCTATACAACTCACATAACTCAGTTTTGCTTTTTGATTCTATTCCGCGTTGAGGTCAGTGGCTTCTACATTCAAATAGATAATACCATAGACCACTTAATTTCATTGACCTCCAGCTTCTTTCATGTCAAAAACATGCTGGAAAGTCCATACTTGGACTACTTGCTTTATTACTTTAATCTCTTCACTCAGTTAGTCTTCCATAAGCCCTCAACTGGAAGTTCTTCACTTTGTTACTCCAGTTCTTGATCTCTTCCTAATTCATCTACATTTGAGTCCTGTTCACTCAGAATGTCATGATTGGCTATTATAAAGTGATTCCCACTGTAAATTAAAATCTTTTACCACCTCTAAAGGCTAGTGGCCACACCTAGTCACTCTGATAATCTGCTTCTTTTGTTTCCATTTATGGACATCAGAACAACATTGAAGGAAATCATTTTTTCTGTCTATAACTCTGCCAGTCTGCCAAAACAGCCAACGTTTTATTCATTAGTTATCTCATAACCGTAACACCCAATGACCTTTGAACTTTCTTGTATGTGTTATGTCTCAACTATATTACCAGATTACCGAGGACAAAGGCTCTATTTGATACATTTCTCCATTCCCTTTAGAACTGGTATGTTTCTAACATGTAATATTGTGTTGAAATGAATGAATGAATAAACGGACGGATGGGGAAATGATTGGATTCTCCCAAAAAACAATAAAACTTTGCTGCTCCATCTCACCTTGTTTTGCCTCACTCTAAAAGATGCACTCAAGTGATAGGACTTCTTTTAGCACTACACTGAACTAATGTCAAGCCCTGCTCAGCTCAGTCCTTTTTCCAAGTTAATTGATTTCCTGTTAACACCTGTGGTTGTAGCCCCATGATCTGGGTTAGACTACAGAAGCCAATCCAGGATCAAGAGTCAGAGAAAAATGATACATCGTATTGAGCTGAGATTACATTACCTTAGCTTTGCTTCTCAACCTGAAAAACTTGGTGATACAGATGGCATGGCTCCCAGGCTGTCCACCTCAACCTTCACGGAAATATGCCTGAATTTTATAGCCTCAGGAGTCCACATTCAAGGAGGGGTTAATGAGATCAGAGACTGCCACATATGTAAGGTTTTTGAATATTATATCTTTTAGGCGGAGTAGCTGCAAAACAGGTCAGGGCTCAGGGGTCCCCTTTTTTATCTACAAAATGATTACTTTGCTATACCATGGTTATGTGTTTCACTTTTTATTACCTCCTAAGTGCAACAGGCCTTCCCACAGCCAAATATATTGGATTTCACTCCTCTAAAATAGGCAATAAATGTATCTTTAATTTTATTTATTTCTGTTGTGCCTCAAAGAATGTTCTGCTTGCATCTGACATTCAGAAAAATATTATTTTGGTTTTCCTTTGCCAAGTAGTTATTTTCTCAATGCTCATCTCTGTATTTTTATGAAAATGGACAGTCTTTCAAACACAAAAGTTAACTGAAATCCTTCAATGTTGCTACTGGATACACCTCACAATATTATTCACAGGCAAAAAGGCCACTGGAAAATTCTTCTGGTTCTCCCAGAAAAAGGTGACCTTCCTTCTCTTAGTCCTTTTCTTTCCTTCCAAGTAAATTTCTAATAGGACCCAAGACTACTGCTTCTTGTAAGATTGTTTGCACCACAGCCCTACCATGGAGTTAAAGATCACAGCTAACATGCAATCAGTCACATGCAGTAATGAATTTAGTTTTAGTCTCAAATCCAAAGGTCAACATCCAAACTTCCTGACATATGATATATAGAGCCATCCACTGATCACCCACCTTGTTGTAAAAAAATTAGTACGGTGTATTATCAAGCAGAGTGATGGAATCATTCAGAACTATACTTGAACTCTAGTTTTTCCTATTACCTGTGAAACTTTAAATATTCAATCTCCTAGTGCTTCAGTTTCCTCATCTGAAGATGCTAATAACACAAACTACCTCACAAGATTTTCATATTATATGTAATTGTATGTAAAGCATCTAGAAAATAGTAAGAGTTCAATAAATGGCAGTAATCAACCTTTTTTAAAAAAATTTAACTTCAAGGGATGGAAAAAGTAATCAAAAGTTGACCTGCAAATCCCAGCTCTCAAGTGCTGGGGAAGAATCCTTTAAAGCTAACAGCAACAGATTGCTGCTCTCTTTGGAACATGGTCCTTCTGTTCATCTGTCTCATGGAGGAGTACCATGCGTGGCTATGCTATACTTAACCAAGTGAAAACATAAAGTGATGTTCAAAACTGGTCATAACTGGCCTATATATAGCTTTTGCCAGAAGGTCCCCAAAGTGCTTAATTGAACGTCTTCTCAAATACTGCATACATCCATAATATTGCGCTGACACTGAGCATGTCTCTCAAAGTGTTTTAACAAATAGAATTTCGATGAACATTTCCTAAATATACCTTCAGTTTCATAAAGTCAAGGCATTAATTGGTGGGGAGGGCGGGTAAGTCCTGATCTCTCTCTTGTAATCATTGTGCTTTTATTAACAAAAGATTCAGTTGTCTGTCAGAAAATCAGTAAGTATATACAGAGAACACTATAATGCATATTAAGTATCAGAACATGGACCTAAAATCACAATAACATCCCTATTTGTAATTTTTAGTTTGGCTAAAATTAGGAAGATTGGTGTAAACATTGATTTATGGAAGAAATTTGTCTGAAAACATTTGGGTAGTCTCAAATGTCCTTGAAAAATATCTCTAGTAATTCAGGGTATCTAATGTCTAGTAACAAGAGACATAGATGAAAATGGCCCATGCACTTTCCAGGTATAATGAAATTGTTCATGTTTCTAACCAATTTATTTTTCTATACCTTTAAGTGTCCCCACCTATCCTAAGCTGATGATTTTGCACAGACAATGACAATGGAACTCAGAAATTCTCTGTCTTGAACAAATAACTCAAAAGGAATATTCTACTAAAAGCAATAGCATCTTCAACTAAAGAGGGCAGTATTAATTTCATGATAGTAGGCTCCTCTTATTAGAGAGACTCCTTTGGCATTGTTGTTGGTTAGCTCTTAGAGGTGCTTTATCCAAATTATGAAATCATAATAGGTAACAATTGAATAAAGTGCTAGACTTTGTTCAGTGCTTACTATATGGCACACACTGTGAAAAACAGTTTGCATTAATTATTTTGTTACATTCCTCCAGAAATCCCTATGAGGTAAACTAGTGTTCCTATTTTAAATGAAGAAATAAAGGCCAGAGAGTGGTTAAGTGACTTGCTAAATGTTGCATGCCTAGTAAATATTGGAAGCAGTATGATGAAGCTCTCGGGATTGTGATTCCAGTGCTTTTACATTTAGGCACTGTACTCAAAACTTCTTTTATCAACAAAGCATACTTAGCTACAGCTTACCTATGATCCCCTTAAAAATACAGTTTGTACATAAGCAAGTTTATGCTGAGAGATGCTAAGATCACACAGCTTACAAAGATGGGACACGAGTCCAACTTTTGCTTCAAGTCACCCAATATTATTAAGGACTTAAACCCACACTGGAAATAGATGCATACATACCTTAGGGACGATTACAAACTAATCATGTCCTAATAAATCCTGGAACCAACTGCATTTCAGCATATCCATGGTTACTCCCTCCCTCGTTGGAACAATCATTTCTTGCCTCAAATTGCTTGTCCTTGTTTCTTTACAACAGCAGTTCCTTGGGATCACAGATCTTTCTGATAAGGTGGTATAAGAAATAAAATTTGCCTTCCAGGGAAACAAATGTGCACCTTCACATTTCACAAACAGACATGTGCACAATTTAGTGTGAAATTATATGGATCCTCCCATGCCGACTCCCTCCGAGTTTTGAATAACTGCTCTACAGTCTGTTAGATACAGAGAAGTTAAACCGTGTCACTCCTCTTCTAAAATCCCTCCAGTAATTTCTCACTTCACTCAGAAAAGAATCCAAAATGAGACACCACATTGTCTAACCCCAGGGTAGCTCCCAAACCTCATTTCCTTATAGCTTTATAACTTCCCTTTTATCACTTCAATCCAGTCATAAAGACTTTATTGTTCATACATGCCAAGTGGACTTCTGCCTAGGGTCCTTGTTCTTACCACCCCCTTTACCCGGAAGGCTCTTCCTCCAGATATCCACAAAGCCAGCTACTTTACTTCATTCACTTCCACCATACCATCTAATCACAGAGGTCCTGCATCACCCTCTATCCTCTTACCCTGATTTGTTTTTCATCTTAGCAATTATAACCATTTTTCAAATCACGTATTTGTTGGATACCTATCTCCAAACACCAGATGTGCTCAGTTTTATGAGTACATAAACTTTGTTGTGTGTGCTGCTGTAATCCCAAAGACTAGATCATAATTGCCACACAGTGGGTTTGGATGAAAGAATGAATTAGATAAAGGACTTAATAAATACGTATGGTACAAAATATAAAACTGAGTACCTTCACAGTCAAATTAACATCTTTTTAAAAAGCCAATTATATTTATTTGTCTTCAAAGCTGTTTCAGAATTAGTTCACAAGCTACTCAGTGAAGTTAGCTTCATTATTTTATAGTCACTTTGGACGTTTTTTAATGCAAGATGTGACTGTCTAGATTGATAACCATTTTATTCACCCATATATGTTTTGGGTTGATTTTTCTTCCCAAATCTAATTGACCTTCAAAAGGGAATATTGTATTTTGGATGCCAAGGTAAATAATGTTGTGTTTGTCAGACTGCAATCAATAGTCCCCTCTGGAAATTCTTATATATAAAAACACGTTGTTACTCTTCAAGTTCATTGGTTTGTCAGAAATCCAGTGTACTTTAGAATAAAAATTTTAAAAAATATTCTTTCTATTCCTTCTATGATAAGTGACATTGAAGATGAGTCTAAAAGAGGCTATGAAGGGCATAAAATAAGTATATTATGGAATCAAGATTGACTTCATTAAATAATAACATTTAATCAACTAACATGTTTAAAGATCACTGATAGTATCCAAAGAAAATATTCAAACTTCCTTTGTGCCGAAGTCAGTATGTGACTTCCTGGCTTATGTAAGTTCAATCTGCTTTTGGTTTGGGCATTACAATAAATGTGCATCAATATCTGACAAATAACTCATGTAGTTAATCTCTGCTTATCCATTAAACAAACTTTTATGAAACAGGAGATGCATTACCAGCTGCTGGAGATACAAAGTTGAGCAAGAAATATTATATTTTTAGAAGGAGATAGAGTCTGGGAAAGAAATAACTGCAGTTTAATGGATAATGAGTCCTGAGCGTGGAAAGGGCCACAAAGCAATAGGAGCCCAGGTCTTCCAAGGAAGATTAAGAAATAGAGATTTTTGAAGAAGGTGACATTTGAGCTGAGTTATGAGTGACGTCTAAAAAGTTACCAAAAATAGAAGAGGTTAGGGTAAGGAAACAGCTACCAGGGCAATGGACATACTTGGAAAGTTTTGGAGTGAATGGAGAGTACCATGCATGGGTTAAGCACTGGAGTCAAGCCAAGATAAGTGGGTTCCTTATACATAATCTTATGGCAGTGAAGAACAGTCCAAGGAAGCAGGTGAATAACTGTTTCAGAACTGTATAACAAACCTCTTTCTGGGATTGATATGGAGGATAGAATATAAGAATATAAGAAACATGATAGGATATAAGATGATATATAGAATATGAGATGATAGAATATAAGAAACTATCCAATAACCTCTATAAATGAAGAGACTCAATTCTAAGTAGAATTCTAAGTAGAATTGTGTCTCTGCATTTATGGAGGGTATCGGATAGTTTCTTATATTCTATCCTTATTGAGGGCAGGATTGAGTCCCTGCATTTATGGATCTGCCATGCTGTATTTTTAATAGTTGATTTGCATTCCTAAACAGAGGTTTTGTTAAGGAGCTAAACATTTTTATCGACATGTTCAGAGTCTGCCTTTACTGCCACATTGGAATATTAATTCTTCAAGGTAGAGTACCTGTTTTTATTCACCTTTCTTTCCCCAGGAACTAACAGAGTTCCTAGAACTGTGGGTATTCAATACTTTGTGGATTGAATCAGACTATTATGTTTTTTTGTTTGTTTTTTAATGCAGTGAGCTCCCAGGCTCTGTTGTACAACATACTATTATGCAAAGATGGAGACATCTTTGAAGGCTCTCACTAGTGTCCAGTGGCCCATCTTTTTATGATGTGGCTCTGCTGGCATTCATGATTCCAGAAAGATTTGGAAACTGCAGAGAAACCATTTCAAGCAATCTTGGTCTTGTTCTCATTCTCCAGCAGATTAAAAACCAGAATAATTTAATTAGAAGGAACTTTGAATTCCTATTTTATCTGACTCCCTTAATCTTCTAGCTTTACTAGGTTTGGTGAATAGAACAATGTGAACATACCTGACAAGGTTTCCCTGAAAATGCAGCTAGAGCCATCATTAGGAAAATGAATTAAGAAAATAATTGTATGTGTCATGTGATGTGTCTCCCAGGAGGTTACTCAACAGTGGAGATAATAAGTACTGCCACCTGTTCTCTGCTAACCATACCCAACTCTATCTAAAGTCATTAAATTGTTGGTTA
Organism: Gorilla gorilla gorilla; assembly: GCF_029281585.2. Classification (NCBI taxonomy): domain Eukaryota; kingdom Metazoa; phylum Chordata; class Mammalia; order Primates; family Hominidae; genus Gorilla; species Gorilla gorilla. The sequence goes on from NC_073227.2 coordinate 55,187,104, forward strand.
ATTTGTAATTGGTTTGGCAAACAAGCGAAGCTTCACTATCATGTATTGTGCACATACTGGAAACCACTGTAAAGTATGTGCTAACGGCTTTATGCACATTATTTTATTGATCTTTCCAACAAACCTGATCATTGTCAGCACCTACACATATCCTTTATCTGTGCTTTTGAAAGCCATCACAATCATTTTCAAAGGCTTTTAAATCCCTGACTTCAAAGCATAGTAAATATACGCTTTTGGTAACAAAAGCAAAGGGATATAGATTAAAATTCTAAGAGGTTGAGTTGGGCAAGGCCACATAGGTAATAAGAAGGAGGACCAGGCTTTAAACCTCAGCCAATTTGACTCCAAGCCCTCCTGGTTCTAAAATTTTAATGTATATTTGAATCACCTGGTGATCTTGTGAAAACATATATTTTGATTCAGTAGGTTTGGGTGGGGCCTGAGATCGTAGGGAGCACAGTTGAGTATTCAGGATTTCAACCAGCACACTGAACTGTGAGCATGGAAAACTTAGTCTATGCCATTGATTGTGGCAGATGTTTTACTGTTAGGTCTGCAACTGCTGGAGCCAGATCTAACTTGTACATGTAATTTTTCCTCATACTCACATTGCACATTTTATTCCTTGAATTGTCAAATTTTTAAAAATCAGGTCTTTTCGGGTCATTAAGCTCCCAGCAAAGCATTTATGGTCTACTTATTCTTTCTCTTGCCTGGAAAGAATGTGCCTACACAGAAGACAATAACTAAAGAAAAGATGATCAGAAGATCAGAGAATCAGCAGAGTATTGAGTCACTAAACCAATGTTAAGTTTTAACAAGGCCAAGGAAGACAAATGTCTCCCTAACTTTTCTTCTTGCAGTTATTGCAACATGTGTAACTCCTTTGTGCCTCAAGATCCTTTTTTTCTGTTCCTTTTCAGGGATGCAGTTTTCAAAAATCACATGGCAGTTTCTTTCTTATTTTTCAGTTTTCAGCTCAAATACAATCCCCTCAGAAATGACCATCTTACCTAAGATAGATCTCCAACATTTACTTCACCCCCTAACTGTTCCAAAACTCCATAAATGAACAGACTAAGTTCTACCTTATTCACCAATTTCAGTCACTTCCAGTGACTAGTGAAATACATGGATTATGGTACAGAGATTACAAATATTTGTTAAAGGTACACATGAAAGCTGAGTAGAATGAGACTAAGAAAATGTCTGTGGGTTTGTTCATTAATAAATTGTTAGTGCCCTTAGATAACAGTGTTTTCACTCAGATGATGGAAATGAAAGAAAACTTTGAAAGAAATTAATTTAGTCTACCTTTTCCAGAATATTCATCAGCACAGGAAAAAAAAATTAGGAAAGAACTAGGAAGCAGGAAGTGACTGGCTTAGTTTCAGGGTCTTATATATTTTAGCATTTCTGTGTAGAAGAGAGGAAGGGACCAGCAATATTAGCTAAACTGAAAATACAACAGATGAAAAAAAATTAAATCAAATTAGTAGAAAAACTAAACTCTTGTAATTGGAAAACCCAAACAAACGATGCAAAATTATCTCCCGCCCTCTGCAGTCACATAGAATACTGATTCACAAATGGGAAAATCACAAATTTTGATTGGCCATTTAAAGACTTTAAAGCATTTTAAAACATAATTAAATAGACTCGTACAATTACCAAGCTATAATTCACATTTTCTTTTTTTACCGTCCTTGGAAAAACAACAAAACAAAACAAAAAAACCCTCAAGCCTTACCATGCTAGAATCCACATAAGATGGAATCGTACATTTGGGGAAAGTTTTCAAAAGAGAGATACTAGGTCCCTATGTCTTTAACGCTTACTTTACTATCAGCCTAGTGGGAAATGGTGTGGAAACCCAAATATGTTGGCACTACCTAACCAGTGTCAGCACCAATGCTGATGATTATCCCAAATGATAGCTTTATGTGTTTTCCCTCATTGAAATCCACTGCAATCATTCCTAAAGGCTTTTGAATCACCTGATTTTAAAGCATGGTGAATATATATTTTTGTGAAAAAAGGAAAATGTAATTTAATCCCATTCAAATTTGAACAGAGTAAAAAAAGTAAAAAATACATTTGGGTCTGTCATTTAATTTCTAGCCATCATAACATTTTTGCTGTGTTATATCATTAATTGTTTAAGATGTCCATACTATCAAAAACTACATAGTAGTTTTACATTATTCATTTATAAATAAATGTGTTAAGTCTCTACCTCCACATAAATGGTAGATACCTTGGAATGTGAGATTTTGCTTTCCAACTATGCATTGCAGTCCCACAAACAGAATAGATCTGTAATCCATTTACTTTATTGTAAATTTTCTTAAAAATAAAAACTAAGGAACATAAAATTAATGATAGATCCAATAATCAAGTGACTGTGTGAATATTAATTATAGCTAAACATTAAGAATGAAATTCTAAGGCACTTTTTAAAATTATTTACATGTTATAACTCATTTAATCTTCATAACAATAATATGTTTGTGAGTACTATTTTATCCCCATTTTACAGATGAGAAAACTGACATATAAAGACCTGAATAACCTCAAGTTCACTTGGTTAAGAAGTAAAGCTAAGAATTCAAACTAAGGTACTCAGGCTTCAGAGCCTGCATGCCTAACCATGTATTGAGGAAGCTTTTAATCCACATGAAGCTAGCACTATAGAAATAAATATGAGCTTGTAATTATCCCCACAGTTTTATGAGATATGTGTTTTTTTTGTTGTTGTTGTTGTTGTTTCTATTTTGTTTTGTTATTAAGACGGAGTTTCACTCTTGTTGCTCAGGCTGTGAACCTCTGCCTCCCGCGTTCAAGAAATTCTCCTGCCTCAGCCTCCTGAGTAGCTGGGATTAGAGGCATGCGCCACCACACCCAGCTAATTTTGCATTTTTAGTAGAGACAGGATTTCTCCACATTGGTCAGGCTGATCTGGAACTCCCGACCTCAGGTGATCCGCCTGCCTGGGCCTCCCAAAGTGGAATTACAGGCGTGAGCCACTGCACCTGGCCCATATGTGGTATTATCCCATTTTACAATGGAAGAAACTGGAATTTATAGCCAGTCTTCATACAGTCTGTAAGCATTGATAATTTATTTAATCTAAGTCTCAATTTCCTCATTTGTAAAATGGAATAACACCAAATATCTCACAGAGTTTTGGGGAGAATTAAAAGAAAATGTATACCTAAAGTGTTTGGCAAGTAATAGGTCCTCCATAAATGGCCTTTTGCTGAAGGTATTATCTAAATCCAAGTGTTTACCCTAAGAGTCTACACTGAAAGCATTTAGTCTAAACCTACTTTATCAATATAATAACTTTGTGCAAAGAGGATGCTAAAAATGGAGAAAATGTATACAAATATTTGTGTAATGGATTTAAAGGTAAATTAATGCTCCTTTCCATGATTCTTCACTGGATAGTTAGAATCTTCATCATCTGACAATGATAGATAAGATTATGCAAAATGTGTTTGTTATCTAAATGCAATTTTTATGACCGAGAAAAGGGCAGCAGCTTCTTTTTACCTCTTAAGTTCCATGCAAAATGCATTATTTCAGACACAATTCTCAAAAATAAGATACAGTACATGTTTACTTTGAAAATGACAGTATTAAAGTAGACCCTGCTTCTCTTTAAATTTTCTCCAGTTTCATTAACTGTAAAATGGTTTATGTTTTGACTGTAGCACTCTCATCTCGAGTTCATTAACATACTGCTTTTATTTCCTGCAAAACTCATATCAAGCTGATTAAAGTAGGACATAAGTTCAACGGTATGGAATAGAATTGACGTCATTTTGTCAGATGGTCTCATTGCCTGGAATCAGAAAACAGCCTGAGACACATATTCCAAATTTGGAACGTGTTTCTTTAGTGAGCTTAAGAACTACACAATAATATACATACTCTTTTTAACAAGCTTACATTTTTTCATTGGCTACACTCTATTTAGAATGAATAGTTGTTTCTGCCAATCCTCTGGTTTTGCCTTTCCCAACTGCCATTTCTCTTATGAAAATGAGGGAAGATACATACAGCTGTCTTTGGGGGTTATATTATCTTTTCTCATTCCAGAAAAAAAAAGTTATTAAATTTTTAGTCTTCTTTTTGCTGACTGAATTCTAATAAAACCATGAATGCTCTCTGTTGTTATGGCAAATACTATTTTTCCCACGATGAATCATCAGGTGGGTGTCATTCAAACTAGCACATCAGTGCACAAAAGTTACCAAAGAGATGCATATTCTTAAACATTTGATAAAGTATTTTATTGAAGATCTCTTCAAAAAGGAAATTTCCAAATGTCACTGCAGAACTCAATGAATATACTCCAGTGGGAGAAGATTTGTTGTCAGTTAAAACTTGAGCCATGTTTCTTAAAAAAGCATAGTGTACTTAGCGTCTAAAGGATATTAAGTTCCTTAAATAGCCACAGTCAGAGACTACTGAGAAGTGTCATGAAACCCAGGCAGAGGCTTATCTAGGCTTTAGGAGTCCAACGGTTTTACAATTTAATACATAATTGCTAGGCTCCTCCTAAGGTCTTGAAACAGTCCAATAAAAGTTACAGGTCCTGAAGTGGAGGATTCATTAGTTTCACAGGGATTCTACTTCCTCACCATGGGTAAGCAGAGGTGGGTAAGGTGTTCTGCTATATAAATCAATATCCTGGGCCGGGCCCGGTGGCTCGTGCCTGTAACCCCAGCACTTTGGGAGGCCGAGGCAGGCGGATCACGAGGTCAGGAAATCGAGACCATCCTGGCTAACACAGTGAAACCCCGTCTCTACTAAAAATACGAAAAAATTAGCCGGGCGTTGTGGCGGGCGCCTGTAGTCCCAGCTACTTGGGAGAGTGAGGCAGGAGAATGGCGTGAACCCGGGAAGTGGAGCTTGCAGTGAGCCAAGATCACGCCACTGCACTCCAGCCTGGGCACAGAGGGAGACTCCGTCTCAAAATAAATAAATAGATAGATAGATAGATGATAGATAGATAGATAGATAGATAGATAGATAGATAGATAGATAGATAGATAGATAGAATAAAATAAAATAAATATCCCAAATTCTGATTTCTGGTTTTCAAATATTTCTACCACCTCATACTCCAAAATTAAAACTGTATAAATGTTGGTAAGCATTAAAATTTCAGACTATAATATTTTCATAGAACTATATGTCCATAAGGACTCCAACCTCCAGATGCAGAACAATAATGTATTGATTTATTCTCTATTTATTTGTATATTTATTTATTTATACCCAAATGGTAATATTAAACACTTATTAGGTTCCAGACACTGTCTTGAAGACTCCACTGAATTATTCCGTGTAATTCTCTTGATTTTTCTATTTTATTGTTGAGAAATTGAGTCTTAAACACTTTAGATACTTTGTCTAAGGTCACCAGTGATTCAGTGCCAAATTCTGCCAGTCTGATGTCATCCCTTCTCTGGCTCAAAATGCAACACTGTTTCTGTGATATAGAGTGAATAAGAAAAGTCAAAGCAGAACTTGCTAGACATTCCTGCTTGTGTGGTAGCTCAAACCATATGTAGTAGTACTGAACATCTTAAGACTTTTAGAACAAAATCCATGGCATTAATGCCTATACATTCACCAAATAGTATATCCTAAAAGGAACTCCACCAACTGAGAATTCACTGTGAAAAGCAAGGAATATGCATCCAGATAAGTGAGATGGTGAATCCTCAAATATACCCTTGAGAGCTAATCCTTGGGAAGAAAGTAGATTATCTGTCAAACTGAACATGAACGTAAGAGAATTCTTGTAGGCTGGGATATACGGTCAGCTTCTCTAGAAATCCATTTTCAAGCACTTTCAGAAGTGTTCAGAATCCATCTAGGCCCAAGCACTTGGGTATAGGTCTTCACAGGGTTCAGACTCTAGTTGTCTTGCTGTTACTAGGGGCACTAGGGAGATCCAGCACTGGATAGATCCAATCTGGAATCTTCGATGCTGCCACAGGGCAGATCAGGTAGAGCATGGAGGGCCCTTGTAGAACATGGAACATATGCAAGCAAGGGAGCAGATGGCCAAGAAAAGAAGAGTGGAAAAGATTTTTCCCTCCCTGAACAAGCATAGGAACTCTTCGAAGACCTTCTGGAGTTATGGCTCACCAAAGGACAGAAGTGCCCTGGGAAGAAAAGGTGTGTTGGTGTATAGGGACTAGAATACGTTTAGACATGTTGTTAGAGTTCTAAGAAAATGCATGCCCAAACAAATCAAAGTCTGGGTATTGGTATTTTTAAAACATTCATCAGCACAATGTTTTATTAAAATAAAAATTCAAGTGTTTTCTATCAGATTACAGTATAGTTAGAAGAAATATGCTTTCAGTAGTATTTCTGTGCCTCATGAACACATTTTACATTGAGCACTCTGTAGAGCAGTTCTTTACTTTCTTGTCTGTCGCATTCACTAGAATGTCAGCTCCTTGAAGGCAGTGCTCAAAATTCCTTCTTACTTACAGCCCCTCTATGCACGAGATTCACTTAGTGTATACTTGTTGAGTTACACACAAGAGGAGTAAGTAACTTGTGTTGGGTAGTAAATCAGTAGCAGAAGCAGAATTAGAACCAGGCCCATGGTCTCCTGGCCAGGATTCCTCTTAGAACCTGCAGTAACAACCAGATTTCTTCTGGCAATGGTTAGACACCACTGAGAATGGCTGGAGTTCCCTCGGGCATCTAGCATTACCAAATGTGAGAAGATTGTGTCCTATCTTCTACATAGCTTGGTTTGATTGCAAAGCCTAGAACTTCCTGGATATATGTTTGATCTACAGTTGGTTTTGTGCCATTTAAGTCTATTTGTTCATGGGATTTTATTTTTCTGGATTACCCCTTTTTATTAACTATGTATTCTAGTCTCTGATCCCTCCCACTCTGCCCCCAGTTATTAATGGCAATGTGGTACAACACATAAGCCCCATGTGATGGCCCATTTTTGTTGACCTGATGGAGTGGCTCATTAGAAGTGTTGGTGTTTCCTTACTATTCATAACTGAATCTGATGGAGGCAAATAATACAAAATTGTTCATTTTCTCAGGCTGAAACAATAGTGCTGCTACAATACAAGCAGCTTCTGGATTCATAACTCTATCATAGTGCTTTCCAAGTCATATTATAACATACGTTAATATAAAAGTTATGATTCTCCCACTGGAACATAGGCATCTTGAAGTAAGGAATCATATCCTATTTACTTCATTGTTTCTAAGCGCTAGCCTAGTGCCATACCTATACTATATATGCCATACATGTTTGTTGAGAAAATGAATGTTACTCTTTTGTTCATTCATACTCTGTCATTCAATATTTAAGCCTCTCATAATCTTATGAATAATTTTGTAAGAACACCTGTGACATTTTCTATGCTGAGTGTGACAATGTGCCTGTCTATACCTTCAAGCCTTTTAATTTATTAAAGCATATTCTTCCCAGTATAAAATGCCACTATAAATACTTCTTAATTACAGCACATCTCAAGTCTCCCTTTTTTCCCCTGCCAACCTCCCCATCAAGGATGAATCTGAATATCACGAGAGGGCAGTGGAAAGAGATTGCCTTGGGGTCAGGTATATTGCCTGGCAGCAGCATGTTCAAGGAAGTGCTCCATAAACTGATATCTCTACTAATAAACTGCAGGTTTCAGAGCATAGGAAAACTCCACTAAGGCATAGTGGCAGGATGTGAATCTCTATATTGGGGACAATGTTTTGGTGAGCTGAAGAAGAATTTTGTGAAACATGGGATAAACTCAGAGGGACTGAGGATCTGGAGACAGAAGGTAGTGTGGTACATGTTTCAGTACCTCTTAGTGGGATACTGTGCTAACACCCAAAGATGGGGGAGGAAACGTGGCTTTGTAAATGGATAATGAATAGAGGGTAGAACAATTTTGAGAAACATGACTGAAAAGGCATAGATTGTCTTGAAGGAACTGTTGGGAGAAATATAGATGTTACAGACTGCTGATGAGGGCTCAGAAGGAAGCTAGGGGCATGGTAGTGAAAACCTGTATCATCTTGTAGAATACCTAAATGATCACAAACAAACTGCTGGTAGAAATATGGATGTTAAAAGTGCTAGTGGTGAGGGCCCAGAAGGACACGAGGATCATGAAAGGCAATTGTTGTTATATAGTGGCAGAAAACTTACCTGAATTGTATTCTACAGTTAGGAGGAAAGTAAAATATGCAATCAATGAACTTGGATATTTAGCTGAGAAGATTTCTGTTTTAGTACATTCTCCTGTTGCTACAAAGAACTGCCTGAGACTTGGTAGTTTATAAAAGAAAGAGGCTTGATTGACTCACGGTTCAGCATGGCTGGGGAGGCCTCAGGAAACTTATGATCATGGCAGGAGGCAAAGGGAAAGAAAGGCAGATCTTACATGGTGGCAGGTGAGCAGAGAAAGAGAAGGAGGAACTGCTAAACACTTGTAAAACCATCAGATCTTGTGAGAATTCACACACTATCATGAGAACAGCATGGAGGAAACCACCCCCATGATCCAATTACCTCCCACCAGGCCCTTTCCTGGACTTGTGGGGATTACAATTCAAGATGAGATTTAGGTGGGGGCACAGAGCCAAACCATATCAATTTCCAAGCAATGTGTTGGAGGCGGGGCCTGGTTTCTGCTTGCTGTTTATAGTAAAATGTGAGAAGAAAGAGATAATTGGAGGAGAAACTGTTCAGCAAAAAGGAAACAGGACTTCATGATCTGAAAAATTCTTAACTTACTCAAATTGCAAAATAAGTTAAATTAGGAGATTATCTCTCTCAGAAAAGTGGGACAGACAAGGGTGTGGCTGGACAACCTCTTGCTAGTGCCTCTGACAACCAAAAGGTCAGATTATTTATTCACACAGAGGCCTTTTTGAATATATGAAATGTACGACTCATGGATCCCCTTAGCTATCTTAGCAGAAGTCAGGAATAAAGATGGGATTTTTCAGGAAAGATTTGTGTAGGAGCCTCTTGTCTAACAGAGTAACTCTCACAAAATATGCAAGAGACCTACAAAGTTTTTAAGAATTTTATACCAGCAGCAACGTTGTTGGCTTGCACTGAAAGAGACAGACACAGAACAAAATGAAAGAAGGGAAGGGTGACTCTGAGTGGGGAGCCTTGGGCATAGAGGATGGAGTTAGGACACAAGGTGAAGGACATGGGACAGAAGCAGATGGGTAAGTGTATGTGGTCTGCGAGCATGTGCAAGTTCTTTTAATGTATTCTATTTCCTAGGTGAACAGTTTGCTAAATCATCAGCTGAGAGTTAAAATTGGAAGGAAATGTTCAATGTTGGAAGAATGATACAAAAGAGTCATCCAGAAGATGGGGACGGTGCTTAGTCTAGACAGAGAAAAAAAATGTTGTCAGTCAATATAATCAAGCCCATTTTGTAGTCATGAATTTCAAGTGAATCAATCCACATTGTTATTTTCTCCAGCTACTTTTGGCCACCTGGATGTACATATGGGATAGGCAGATATATTGATTAACCAGGGTTATACTCTAGCCAAAGTAATTCAAAAAAGAGAGAGACTGGTAAGAGAGCTGTCAATGTATATAAAGGAGTGATCATAATGTCTGAGCATAGAATTGAAGCTGGGCATAGAGGGAAGTGAGAACATGTATGAGATAAGACACAATGAGAAGCTGGTAGGACCAATCGATTGTTGGTCCTGCAGGGGTCAAAACGTTGTTGGAATTGAAGTACCAGAAGGAACAAACTGAAACAGGATAAGGTACATGGGGAGTGGTATGCTTGCATTTGAAATGCACTTGTTGATAATCACAAAGTCAAGAGCATGACCCTAGCTGTGAGTGGCTGAGGTAGGGCAGATGACAAGGTCATTGCAGAAGTCCAGCTGCTGAGACGCCAGGACATTGGAAGGATCATCTACACGGATTTAAAGAAGAGTTTGGAGTCTGATTAAGGAAGGGTTTATCAATAAAGGTATAGTTTTTGTTTTTTAATAAAGGCATCGAACACTGTATGGCAAAGTGTGACTGACTTATCTTTCACACTTTCCATTTATAACTACTAAAGCCCCAAAACCAAAAGACAGTTTTGAATTTATGTACCTTATATTGTGGAAGTGACTGCTGGATGGTACCACTAATAATAAAGGCACCACCCTTGAATTTATAACCTCTTTCTAGATACTTAAATCCCCAGAGCTTTGCACAAGGCCAGGAAACAAATAGTTGTTCAATAAATATGTGCTGCCTTAAAATAGCTGTATATGACATTGAAAGCCACAACTTTAGCTCATGTTGTCTAATGTTAACTACATCCTAAGAAAGTCAGCTCTAGGACCTTGATTTAACATCACTCATTTGCATAATATAATGTACATATTTAATACCTCCCTGTTATTTGTATTTCAAGCAGCCAGAGTGGTTAATAATATATTATCCAGCTAGAGTAGCCATTAGCCAGTCTTATGAGGTAAAAGATCACAAATTTAGACATGCCATATTTTAACAAACATAGTTCACTAATATTTAATTGGAGAAACATTTTTCTTACCTTAAATAAATTTGATGACTATACATCCATGCTTCATAAGATACATCTGAATGTAACCTCCCTGAACTGTGCAATATTTTTAAAATATGTTAAATCTTGTGAAAATGAAAATATCCAAACTTGTGTAAGGATACAAAAAAAATATTGAGGAACAAGGAAGACCATCTTTTATATCATATCATTCTATATTTTCGGATGGAATATACCCAACAGCATTTCCAAAAATTTTGAATAAGGAACCAAAGTTCAAAGAGAAACTATCTACAAAAGAAAAAAGTTACAGCTATACTTTATCTAAAAAAAGAATTAAAGCTAAGTCTGTTTTGGGGCAGGCACTCACTTCTATTACATGTCTATATTTCATGGCATGTCCACCTTGACCAACTGTCTTTCCAAATTGAAAAAATTACCACTTTTTATTCTATAACTGGTGAAAGGCTATTTATTCTTTGTCATTCTTTGCTAGATAATGGAATAATAAGGAAAATTATATAGAACATACCCATGCTTGTGGTTACCTTTTACGAAAAGACAATGGAAATGCCAGTGTTTTCACACAGCTAGATACAGCAGTATTGGAAAGGTGCTATTTCTTAATCTGGGTGGTGGGTATATATATGTTTTATTATTATGCCTAAAAATATATTATTCATTACAAATTTTTTAAATATATGAAATGTTTAATAATAAAAAGTTGTGAAAAGCAAAGATAGTCTAGATACAACCCTATTTATCATAGATCAAAGAGGAAAAATGTCAACCAAAGTAGCACAAGTGCTTATTTTTACTAGCATGTAATAAGATGTCTGTCCCGTCTGTTCCAACATTTCAGACAAATATAAGCACATGCTGCTTTGCTTTTAAATTAATTGATACAAAAAAGTACTCTTGTAGCCTTCAGGAATGGACGTGGATCCCCCAACCCCAGCCAAGTATAAACTGTCCTCCTTCCACACGAAATGCTCTGTCTAGTCTCTCCATCCTCATCACCCTAACTTAAAACTAGGTTGTAGATGTGGTTAGGCCTTGTGTCCCCACCCAAATCTCATCCATAATCCCTACAATTTCCATAATCCCCATTTGTTAAGAAAGAGACCAGGTGGAAGTAATTGAATCATGGGGGGGCAGTTTCCCCCAGGCTGTTCTCATGATAGTGAATGAGCTCTCACAAGATCTCATGGTATTATAAGGAGCTCTTCGCCCTCTGCTCAGTGCTTCTCCATCCTGCCACCTTGTGAAGATGGTGCCTTGCTTCCCCTTCATGTTCTGCCATGATTGTAAGTTTCCTGAGGCCTCCCCAGCCATGCTGATCTGTTTTCTTCAGACCGACCTCTTTCCTTTATAAATTACCCAGTCTCAGGTAGTTCTTTACAGCAGTGTGAAAATGGACTAATACAGTAGTGAAGAATTTGACACAGCCTTCATTCATATAATAAGCATTTGTTGAATACCTTCTATTGGTAGGAAACTATAAGTTTTGAGATCACTTGTATGTAAATAATCCACTTTGAGTTTTACAGTATATAATCTCTTTTAGTAGTCAACTGGTTCGCACAGAGCAAGAGAACAATTGAAATACATCCTGAGAATAGCTAATGAAAAGAAACAAGAACAGAGTTGACAAGACTGTCTCAAATAAGTCATTTCCTTTGTGGGGCAAACACTTGATTTCTAAAGAATGGTCTGCACATTGCACATTCTTCTTGATCAATGTAAATAACAATTCTTTCCCAGTAATGGAAAAATCCACATCTCTCAGAAGGCCTCAGTACTCTATCAATGCCAGTTCTTTTGAATTGACCACCCAAGAAACAGACAGTGGCTTCCTGTTCAGGTGTCATAGTCAGCCCCTAATATAAAATAAAGGCCCCAGAGGACAGCTGTTGTGCTCATTCATGCCCTAACAAGGACACAAAGCCATTAGTCTATGCAGCTGGCAAGGGTTGGAACAGCAAGGCTTGGAACAGAAAAGAAATGAAGACTCTACTGCCTCCACCTCCCATACAGATACCTTCCAAGTAGGCTTTTCTGAGGAAAAGTGCTGGCCCTGTAGGCATTTAAGTATGTCAGCACACAGTCACTCCTCTGTGGTTGATGTAACTTAAGAAAGTGTCAAAGACAAGTCAGCCACTTTGCTTGGGATAAACAACACCAGGCACTTCTACATAGGGAGAAATTATTTCCCTGCTCTTCCACTTTAGGGCATTCAATGACTGTAAATGTCCATCTGTTGCCCTTTCACTTCAATAAACAATTTCTGTGATTCCATCTTGTAAGGAGTTGTTCAATGTGTAAAGCCATTGTGATGTTTCACATTCATCGGTCAAATGCCATTAACTGCTGCTACCTAAATATGACTTATCAGAGAAGGAGAGTCCATTATTTCCCTTATGTCAGGCAGAAAATGAGCTTCTCCACCCCAAAATTCACTTCTTTGCTGAATACCTGGATATATCATACAAAGAATGATAGAGTAGGGGTAGTAGGATGACTAGGAATTTCTGAGGCAAGTGAAGAGAGGGAGAAATAAAGAGGATAGAAATACCTCTTTCTGCTGTTACAACCATCACTCCACTCCTTCCTTTCAGTAATTGTTTTAACACAGAGGTGTCCTGGTTGCTGGTGGCAACCCTCATTTGTGACACAGGGATGCCACACAGCATATCTTCCCTCAATGGTCCCATGGGCACAACACCAGATTGCCATGCATATTGATTTTTCTCTCATCCCATCGAGACATCACAGCTGCCCCCTCAGAGCGTAGGTGGAGGCGAAACCTCACTCCTGGGCAGGACAAATGTATGTTCACAGCCCTACTCTTGGAACAACTCCCATGCTCTGAGCCTTTTCCATTTGCTCATTCTGGGGTTGAGAAAATGAAAGCAAAATCCTCAGAGGACCTTAGATAGGTCTGAAGAATAAAAAATAAAACAGCTGGGTTAAAACCAGCTCAATAATTTCTCCGTGCTTTGCACTCTCTCCCTCTGAAATTACAGTTGCAGAAGATAAAGGCTGAGAAAAAAAATTGAATTTGGCCTTGATGTTTAAAGGAGGTGGATGTATCTGAATTTAAGTGGTAAATCACTATATTTTTGATGAGGTGATTAAATTATCTGGAACTGCTTACATGATTCGTGTTCTATCACATCGAGTCTGGGTTCTCTGGTTACATGCATGGCGCATGTGTGCTCTGGCATTTCTGTTCACAGCTGGCCACAAACTGCAATTTCTCTGTCTGCATTTGAAGATCAAAATCAGCAGCACAGTCAGGGAATATGGTGACAAACAGCACTAATTGGACAAATGTTTTAACTTATGCAGGGCCACAAAGTCACAATGGTGTTTGCACTTTAGACTATTGGTCAAATATCCCAAAAGTAGGTTTGGGTAGTTTTACCCTGATTAGAAGGGATCTTGAGAGGCCACCTAATTCTTCTTCTCACTCTGCTCTCCCTAACCCTAACCCTAACCCTAACCCAAACATACTTCATATGATTTGGCTCTGTGTCCCCACCCAAATCTCATTTATTGTAACTCCCACAATCGCCACGTGTCTTGGAGGAACCCAGTGGGAGGTGATTGAATTATGGGGGTGGGTCTTTCCCGTCCTATTCTCATAGTGAATGGGTCTCATGTGATCTGATGGTCTTACAAAATGGGAGTTTTCCTGCACAAGCTCTCTCTTTGCCTGCCACCATCCAAGTAAGATGTGACTTGTTCCTCCTTGCCTTCTGCCATGATTGTGAGGCTTCCCCAGCCACGTGGAACTGTGAGTTCTCCATTAAACCTTTTTCCTTTGTAAATTGCCCAGTCTCAGGTTTATCTTTATCAGCAGTGTGAAAACAAACTAATAAAATACCCATCAAGAAAACTGTTCATCTAATCAAACACAACTCTCTTGGCATATCTTGGGCTTTGATTTGTTGATAAATGGAACATAAGTAAATGACTACCTGTTGGGGCTTCAGGGGCAGCTTCTGTGCATTCCCTCCACTCACCATTTCACATACACACAGATACACATGTGTACATGTATAGAGTCACACAGAGGCAGTTTTACTAGGTTGTTGGCATATGAAATCCATGTGGCAACAGTAATAGACTCTACTTCTAATTCTAAGGCTTAACCTCCAAATACTCCTGAGAAAGGCAAATTTACATGGACTGATTCAAGACTCTTTCACAAGAATGGTTTTTATAGAAAGAAGGCGCTAATATAATTATGGAATAAAGAGAAAATGTAACAGAGAAGACAAAAGTTGCCTCTTTCTTAGTTTTGTAGGATATATTCAGCTCAAAGGAATTATGATTAAGTCACATATTTAGATTTGGTTTATGTCAATTAATAAAATATGCTGCTTGTGAGGATTATGGGACATCTTTGATGTCTAACTATTCATTCTTTATTGACTTTATGTCCTTCAAATTAATTTTGTGCAAAGCAAACACTTGAATATATTTTGATTTTACTAACATTGTAAAAGCAATTCAGTTTAAGGTTTATGTGACTGTATGTTCTGAAATTCTATAAAATGCCTTGTAGGTCACGCTCTCAGATTTTGGTATTGCGTTGCCGTGTTGAAGTTTAGTTCAACAGCTATAATCTGTTACAAAGGGTAATATTTTGCTTTGTTAATTATCACCAATCTCTTCATTTCTTTTTGAGCTTCTGCACTTACTGAGTCAAGAAAGAGCTTCTGCACTTACTGAGTCAGGAAAGAGTAAGGAAGGGAAGGAAATATCTTTGTGTAGCACTGAACAGAACCCATTTTAAGAAAATTTTGCTAAATACGGTATTTTGGGGAGATGAGTGGTTTTACTATTTGTTCAGAGCTACCTTTCCCGTTCTCAAATATTTTTGTTCTACTTACCTGTGAATGCTTAAAAAGACTAGTACAAAATATAGTTCCACAGTTAGCTAAGACCTTACAGGTTTAACTACAAAAGAACCATGGAGATTTTCTTAATAAAACACTTCCCGTTTGAGCCATAGGTTCACAGGATTAAAAAAAACATAGCACTGAATATCTTAAAACCATGAATTGACCTTAAGGCTTTGAGCTTCCCTTTTCCATGATGGGACTTTTTAATCTTTTTTATTCAGACACTCTGGTGGAAAAACATAGTTATGAAAGAATGATTAGTTTACTGGTTGGGAGCAAGAGAATGGAGGTTAAAATGCTTGTTGCTACGTTTTTATTCTTCGTTTGTTCTAAAATTCATGGAAGCTCTAAATCCTCTCACAGTCTATAAATAATCTTAGGAAGGAATGCCAAGGGTAGAAATGGATTTCTCTACATGGAAGCTGGATGGCATTTGATCTCTTTAAATATACAATGATCTCACACCTCTTTCAAAGGTATATCTAATTCTGTACATCTTTTGTAACTGTGTCTCCAGAAAATGGCCAGTAAAATATCTAGAGATGCATTCATTTAATTCTTATTTTGAAGCATAATGACTATTATCATTGAAAAATAAATAAAATAGCCAACATTGTTTTGTTGCTTACTATGTGCGAAGCATGTATTTCATTATTTCATTTAATCTTCAGAACACTAAAGATCTAGATTTTATTATTTTTCTCATCTTTCTAAGTAACTCAAAGGATGGAGATAACTTATCCAACGTCACAGAACTTAAGAGAAGTCAAGGATATGATCCACACAGTCTAACTCCAAATCAAAAGCATAGCCAAACATATAAACACAGAATCAAATGGTCCACATTTTTGTACAGCTAGAGAATATAATTTGTCCTCTAATAAATACAATATATTAAAAGTTTATTGAATTATAATATATATGTATATATGTGTGTGTGTGTATGTATATGTATATGTGTGTGTGTTTATCAGGCTACACCAGAAAAAGAGTTTTCTGAATTTAAAATTCTATTCAGAAACCTGAAAGACTTAAGTGATCGTGACATTTTATCTTCTGTTAATTGACTTTTCATCTTTCTAGCAATCTGTAGTACTTGGAGATAGCTTCGAACCTAAGTCTTTCTTGACAGGGAAGGAAAGAATAAGGTTTTTATGAAGAGACTATTTTATTAGTGTGTTCAATTATTTAACAGGACATTTAACTTGTAGAATCACAGCATAATTTGCACAAATCTCATATAAGGTTAGCTCATTTATCTCCATAGTCAATCCATTAACTTGATGTTAATGTAACATTACATTTAACTTGAGCTACTCTCTGTTTCTCTTTTCTCTAAAATGCCAACTTCTGTCCTTGTTTACCTCCTAGTATGTGAACTCTGCTTAGGTGATCAGAAAACTACACAGAGATAATGGTGTTTCCAAAGCTGGTCCCTGTTGTTTACTTTTGTCATAATGTTCTGCATCTTATGCCAGTCAGAAAAAGTGAGTGAATCAGAACTGACTTCTCTATTAAAATTAGTTTTCAGGAAAGTATTATACAATGAGATTTAACTTCCACAATTCTCATACTCTTAACCCTTTTAGGCTCTGTATGCAACTAACTAGATATTGACCAATGGTAACCCTTTGTTTTATAAAATCTAGATATTGCAGGTATTAAAAGTATTATGCTGATGTTTTGATCTTGTGATGTCAAATATGCAGTGTTTTTACAGATTATTATGAAAGCAGTCACAGGAGCCAATTATTCACCCTTGTTTAGAAGTGCCTTCTCTTCACCTACACAGCCAGCTATTCAATTGCATTTATGCAGATTTCCATTCTTTTCCACTTCTGTAGCATGGCATGGAACTCTAACTAATTTCAGTCCAAAGGTAACCTATGTAAAGGCATAGCATATATTTGATCTAGAAAAGCCAGTAAGTTTTAGAAAATAGAGTGCAGGTGGGATGTAGTCTTTAGATGCTATTACTGCCGATAACTTCTTCAGTGGCCTTGGGAAAAATTACCTAACTCCTGGTATGTAAATCCACGGATACACTTAAAGTAATTGATTAATGACAAAAAAAATGATTTTTCTGACTATACATCAGTGCTCATAGCAGCATTATTCAACAGCCAAAAGGTGGAAACAACCCAAGTATCTATTGACAGATAAGTGGATACACAATATGGGTGTCTGTGTGTGTACAATGACATATTATTCATCCATAAGAAGGAATGAAGTTCTTATACATGCAACAGCATGGATGAACCTTGAAAACATAATGCTAAGAAAAATAAACCAGATACAAAAGTATAAGTAATGTATAATTCCAATTATATTATATATTTGGATTAAGCAAATTCATTGAGAAAGGAAGTAGATTTGAGGTTACCAGAGGCTGAAGAGATGGGGAATGGGGAATTAATGCTTAATAGGTACAAAGATTTTGTTTGGGATGGTTAAAAACTTTTGGAAATAGATAATAGTGATAGTTGTATAACATTGTGGATGTAAACAATGTCACTGAATTTTATTCTTTAAAATGCCTCAAATGTCAAATTTAAAGTTACACATATTTAACCACAATTTTTAAAAAAGTAATATAATATACCAGAAAACATTGAATTGTATACTTTAAATGGGTGAGTTGCATGGTATGTGAATTATATTTTATAAAAGCTGTCAAAAACAAACCAAAACAATGGATTTTTCTTAGGTTCAGTTGGACATCAATAGTTGTGAAAGGCTCTTCATGGAGAGGTTGATGTGATATCCAAGTGATTGCTGACACTATCGGAGTCCTAGGATTACTTTGGTTTGCTTCTGACTGACTCTTTTCCTGCTGGGCATGATTTATATTCTTATGGTATTTTCATTTCTACCCTGTAGTTGGTCCATCTGAGAAGACAGACATGACCTAAGGGCCTAAGACCAACTACATTGCTCAGCTTTTGGTACTATCAGTGTTAAAAGCTAAATATTCCTTAGCTTTTGGTACTATCCGTGTTATACTTTATAACAGGAATTGACTTGATATTAAAATGGACTTGGTACTATCAGTGTTAAAAGCTATATATTCCTAAGCTTTTGGTACTATCAGTGTTATAAAGTATAACATGATGAACTGTAGCTGAAATGTATTTATAGAATACTAAATTATCCACATAGTACCAAAAGCTTAGGAATTGACTGGGTATTAAAACCTAATTTCTCTGTGGATGTGACTGCACTCACCTAAAGATAGCATTGCTCAAATTTGCCTGCCTTTCCCTTTAGCTACTCAAACGTCACTTCAGATCACAGACAGGGCTGACCACCATCACTGAGCCTTGACAGCATTCATTATTAGATTGTTTTCAAGCCTTTCCATTTCCCCCTTAACTGAAATGTTCCTGGATACCTTAGAATCTCATAGCTTCAGCTATTTTCTTTTCACTAAACAAAGAAAAATTCCAGATCTATTAAATCTAATTTCATATTTTATAAGTTTAGACTCAAATTTGATTCTATATTCCAAATTATTCAGTAATCCATTGTTGTTTCTAAGTAAATCATATCCTCTGACATTCCCTTTTGTTATACTACTTCTATACCATGTAACTACAATAACACTCTCTTGGTGTTCATTGCATTGTGCAATTTTTAGTATATTTGTCAGTTTCCCCTAATAAGCTAGGAACTTCAAAGTGGCAGAGACCATGTGCCATTTACCTTCTCACTTCGACCAGAGTGCCTGTTCTATCATAGATGCACAAAAAAACTTGCTAATTGAATCAGTGAATCAAAAAAATACATCAATGTATGAATGGCATAGAAAGAAACCAGTAAATAAATAAATTATTTACTGATTATAACAGGGCACTTTAGTAAAAAAAAAAAAAAATGTACAGTTTGTGACTAGTAAGATATTCAGTGGGTCAGTCTGCCTGTGTAGAGATGGGTATATATGTTTTCCCTATACCCTTTGTAGCTTCTGTTGTGCCCCTTCCCTCCTGGTTGTGTAATCACTCTCCAAAAGTTTTAGCCTTATTAAAGATGAGATAGGCATTGTATTTCAAAATAAGCATAATTTCCTGCCGTCAGGATGACAGAAATATATTGAAGGCCTGGTTCACTACTCATTCCAGTTCCAAAGTGCTCTCTGTTTTCTTTACCCACTTGAACCATGACTCAAATGATGTGTCATTAAGAATCCATCAGGAAGAGAGGAATGCAGAGCTTATAAAAGAATATCTATTAATGGTAGGACACAGTAACTCTTTTCTGAGAAATAATATATATTAAACATTATGTGCTCCAGGTTTTTGACCCACTCAATTCCAATAGAAAATCTGTGTAAGTTTTTTAATCTTATAGCTTATACACTCACTAATGCCAAGAGCTGAAATGCACACAGAGACTGCAAAGCATATGAATGAACTGTAGCTGAAATGTATTTATAGAATGATAAATTATCCACATTAAATTTAGACAGCGGAAGGGAAGTCTCTCAGGGATCTACAGATTTTCAATTTCATATGAGCATTTGTGTTTGATTCTGAAGTCTGGCTGTTCCATTTAAGGTAACTATTTTTACATCGTGGCATTTCCCCTGCATTATTTTTGTTCTAAAATCTTGAATAGGGATACTAAGCACTATTACAGACTATTAATTTTAACAATTTCTGAATAAATAAAATGTAATACTTGGAATATTGATGTCTTCATATAATAATTGTGTAGATTTAACTTTAGATGGCTGTATAGTATTCATTTATTCAATCAAAATGCCTTTATTAAATATTTGTCGAGACTTTCCTATGAACCAGACACTGTGTCAGTTGTCAAAGACATAGAGAAAATGAACATAGTTTTGTCCTAAGAGAACTCTGGTGGGAGACAGACAAGTAAATATATTTGATTAGCAAAGAGACAGCCACGGGGGCTATAGTAACACTTAGGGATATACCTAACTCAGCCTGTAGATCATAGATGACTTCTGGGAGGAGGTGACAAGTAGAAATTAGGAACAGAGAAGAAAACAAAGACATTCTGAGAAAAGCCCAGAGACATGCAGCAAAGAGCTAAGAGTTCTATTCCCTAGAGGCACAGTGCTTAGCTTCTTTGACACATAAGAGGCCCTTATCTTTAAAGCATTGATTAACCAGCTGACATGTCTGTGCTTGGGCACTACTTCTTTCCCATGTTACCAGAACCCACTTGCCGTTTTATATTTTTTGTGAGATTCTTAATCATAATCTGTTTTGGTGACATGAACCTGAGCCTAATATGAGTTTATGACATCCTTATCTACTCACTGTAGCTTAGCTGTTCATTCCGGGAGGGTCTCCTAGTGAGTGGAGCCCAATAGTTTGAAGCAAGAAAAACGTTTTCAACTAAGAGATCTTTACAACTTAAGAAAAGTGCGCTTACTCCAATAATTCATTTGCTTTGTATGAGGTATTATTAGGTATCTTGTGGATTAGGTATTATTAGTTATAATACCCACTTTAAAAATGATCAAACAGAAACTCATAGATGTTTCTGTCAGGAGACAGATGACATACTCAAACTAGGTAATTGAGGACAGTTTAATATAACAACTACTTATACAGTGTGGACAAGGTTTAGAATGACTGAAAGGGGATGGCGTGCTACCCTGAGCAGAGAACCGTTACCGCCCTAGGCTTGTATATTAGTGTCCTGTTGCCTCTGTAACAAATTACCCCAACCTTTGTGGCTTAAATAACACACATTTCTCATCAAACAGCTCTGGAAGTCAGAAGTCTGAAACAAGTTTCACTGTGCTAAAGTCAAGGTATCCACAGGATGGAGTTCCTTCTGGAAGCTCTAGTGGGAGAAGCTGTGCCCTTTCCTTTTCTGGCTTCCGGAGGCTGTCCTCATTCCTCAGTTCATGTCTTCACATCATATCACTTTTTCTCACCTGATTCCAGTCTGTTTTTGACTGTCTTTTCTCCCTCTTAGAAAGACTCTTGTGATTATATTTAGCACCCAGGCAAATAATCCAGGATAATCTCATCCCAACATCTTTAACTTAAACGCATCTACAAAGTTCCTTTTTTCATATAAGGTAACATTCACAGGTTCTGAGGATTATGACATGGATATCTTTAGGGGCTACTATTCAGCCTACCACAACCTGAGTGGCAAAGGGAATGGAACAGTTATCAGAACCCGGAAAGAGCTGTATAGAAAAGGCACCTGGCGTGAAATGTGGACTTTTAATATAAAGCAACACAGCCAACTATGCAGATCCTCCAAGGTGAGATCTGGAAAAATAAGTACCCTGTCCTCATGCTCTTCCACCTCTGATCTCCTGCCTGGGTCTCCCATTGGCCAAACCCAACCAGTAGCCACAGCGGGAGGCCACTAACAACATCCATGCACTTCAGTCTTCCAGGTGCCGAGCAAGGGAGGAGAATGGTAAGAGACAGTCTGTGAGGCACAGAAGACAGCCAGCCCCAGGGCTGGGTGTGGTGGCTCACGCCTGTAATCCCAGCACTTTGGGAGGCTGAGGCCTTTGGATCACCTGAGGTCAGGAGTGATACCAGCCTGGCCAACGTGGTGAAAACCTGTATCTACTAAAAATACAAATTAAAAGTTTGCAGGCATAGTGGCATGTGCCTGTAGTCCCAGCTGCTAGGAAGGCTAAGGCTTGGGAATTGCTTGAGCCTGGTAGGTGGAGGTTGCAGTGAGCCGAGATCGTGTTGCTGCACTCCAGCCTGAGTGACAGAGTGAGACACTGTCTCAAAAACAAAAACAAAAAAGAAGACAGCCAACCCCCTTCTTTTCATAAGACTACGTTTAACTTTTAATTATTCCTATAAAAGATAAATTCTTTAAAATCTAAGAATAAGGAAGTATAAAAATATAACTGAAAGTCTATCCCCAATCCTGTCCCCAATATCCCCCAACAATCCCTCCCTAGTCTGAACCTGCAGTGGCAAAAGACTTAAGTGTAAGCATAGGTGGAAGTAGCAGAGGTCAAGGATAAAACAAAACAAAACAAAACCTGATGACATGGATAAACTCTGCTTCAGCCATTTTGCTAATGCACGACATACATGGATGCCATTCCTTCTGCCTGGAATTGTTTTCTCTTCATTATTTGCTGCTTTCACTCACCTTATAGGTCTTATCTCAAATATTACTTCTGGAATATATCATTTCCCAATACAAATTAGAAACCCACCCCCATGGTCCTTATACTCTTTCTTCAAATCTTACATTTTCCTGCATAGCCTCTCCGTAATCAGTAAAGATAATTTTGTATGCTTAATTGATTGTTTATATGCTTATCTCCTCACTGGTTTATTTAGCTCTAGGAAGCCAGACAAGCTGCTATTGCCCCAGCCCAGTGGACAGTAGTTGACACAAAGCATAAGTTAAATGCTTTATGTGTCTGTGTACTTTAACTTTTCTGACAAATTTCAAACCTACAGAAAAAGTTCAAAGTTCAGTGCGAGAAAATTAATATTTTCACATTCGCTCTCTCTCTCTCTGTATGCCTCTCACACTCTCGCTTTCTCTTCATCTCCCCCTCCTCCTTTCCCTCTCATTTTTTTCTCCCTCTCAATTTATGTTCTCAATTTTTAATTTGTAATTCTAACTGTGTTTTGATGCCTGGAAATCTTTAGTAGTATTTAACTCCAGCTGGGGGGTTTTCTTTCTTTTTTCTTCTGCTTCATGGTAGGTTTCGGAGGAGAACATTTATCAGCTGATATCCTGATTCTCATTTCTGTTTTCTTATATTAGCTTTGATTGCCATCTTCTGTTCATTGTAAAATGTCTTCTGTTTTGGGGGGCCAGTAATAACAGATGTATGTAGTGATTTGTGTGGTTTAACAAAATTTCTTTTCTGAAACAGTTTTTTTTTTTTTCTGTTCAGGAAAGTACAGCTCCTAAAATCAATAGTTCTATATTATGCGCTTTAGGGTAGATGTTGGCATATCTTATTATTTTGTGATTCTTTTCATTAGGTAAGACTCTTAATTTTCACTGCTTTTTTCCTTCTCTCTGTTCATCCCCACACCCCAAACAGCATAAATTACTCCTGGTGGATGATGTCACATTCTATAATCTCTTTCACTTTAAATGGATGAAACGCTAGTGTGCCTGTTACTGACACATGAGAGTAGAATGCATTAGTCATAAAGAATAATAGATGGTTGTTCTCCATCTGTGGAAATAGTGTCTTAACAAGACTCCAGCCTCTGGTCCTGTGAACTTTCAGTGTCTTTTCAAAGCTCTGATTCATCAGGTCTTGGGCCAGTCCTCAATGTTTACTACGGGTGGTGGGACTCCCTTTGTTTACAGTGAACATGATTTGTGCTCAATCATTCCTCAGCCCTCTGAACCCTCTTCTCATTTCCTTGCAGTCTCTACCTCTCAGCTCCAGAGTGGGCTTTGTAGCTGGATCTGCTGGTTTGGAAATATTTCCCTACTTACATGCAAATTACAGTTGTGGTGTTCTCTGTATCCTAGTCATGATATAGGCATGGGTATTGAGTGGTCTTCTCCACTCTCCTTGTGACTTTGTAGGGCTTATGGGAGAATGTGTGGAGAAACTCAGATTTAGAAAAATACCCTATGGGAAATGTGAACTTCAGTTGTATTTTCAACAAATAAATACCAATAATTTCTCATATGCAAAATATGGTTATAAACGTGTTCAAGTATAATATATTATATTAAATCAACTCATCTTTTTATTATCAATTGAAAAATGCTTCTCCCCAAATTGATATCAACTTCAAGTTCAGCCACATCAACCATAGTATCCTCCCATCTCCCACTTTTGTTTCTAAAGCCATCAGCCAACAGAATTTCCCCATGAGAGTACAAGGCTAACGAATGTTGTGGCAGATATTGGTAGAAATCTCCAAATATCTGTCTTCATTTCTTCTTCTTCAGGAATAGAATCCAAAGTTCTAGCTAGGTATATGACAGCCCTAAGTAAAGACCATATTTCTCAGCTTCCCTTAGAGTAAAGTGCTTTTGGTCCCTGATGGTTCAACTTATATTTTTCAATTTTATAATAGGTTTGTTGGGATGTAACCCCACCTTCAGTCCAGTAGTGTCTGTATGGCCATGGGATATGTACTGCTCAATGGTATTTAACCAAAAGTGTCATGGTGGGACTTGTATAAGGATCCCTAAAAGGAAGGGGGACACCGTTATTGACTCTTCTTCATGGCTGCTGGATGGGACACCCACAATAATGGGTGTTATTTATTACAAAATAAAAATAGTCCAGTCTCTGATGAAGGTGAAGTGCATGTTTTATAAGCTTGAGTCCTAGATGTTTTATGGTTTATATTGCTATTGAAAATGAAGTCTTCTTCTTCCCTCTACTATATTACAATCAGTTGTATTCAGTATTGCTGTTGCTTTGTATAAGTTGATTCTGTATCCAGCAACCTTATAAAACATTAATTCTCAAAGTTTATATGTAGATAATTCAATTCTGTGTTTAAAGTGTTCAGGAAACATAACTAAGTTATGTTATTTACTGAGCAACAACCAGACCAAAAGACTATGCTAGGTAGAGAAGGGGGAAAAATCAAAAGATGGATAAATAAATAAGGTATACCCTAAGTCAGTAAAAAAAAAAACTAATGTACTTCTATGTACTATAAGATATGAGTTTCTCTGTTTTTTATGAATGGGGATAAGAATAAGAAGGATCAATCATATTTTAGAATAATTGTTAAATTTTATTTTTATTCCCCATGGCTTTTAATAAACTGACAAACTTAATTGTTGGAATTCATTTAGGTCAATGTAGTAACTTATTTACAAGAAATAAACCCACTTTAGAAAATTTATTCACGATGTATAGATGCTCAAACACCCTAGAATGGTCTTGGAATAGGAATGAATACTGCCTCTTTAGAAGCCAGCTCAGTCAAATTCTTCATTCATGGATGACACGGCTCCTCTGAAATTATTCACACAGGAGCTTCAAAATAGCATAAATTATTTTAAGTGGATGATATCACATTTTATGTTACCTTTTACCTTAAATGAATGGCTAGTGGGCCTGTTAGTGACAGATGGGATTGGAATACATTAATTACAAAGAATAATAGGATCTCCCAGTTTAAAAATGAGTAATAAATAGGAAAAACAGATTATAAATAGATATTAAGTTTTAAGAAGAGAACTTACAACGTGTCAGATTTCATGAGAAACTTTCTTTAACAGTTCAGAGCTAGCCTTTTTAGAGTAAGTGATTCATTTTCCCCTTCAGTGCATTCAGAGTTTATTATATCAAAATACTGATAATACTGTATATTTTTTCTATATTTGATAGATGTTGTAGAGAAGAAGGAGGGTATCCTTTACCCTGTGTCTGAGACCAATCATAAAGTGACATACAGTTTTCTACTCCATTAGGAAAATAATCATGGTGATTGTAGAAAACATGTGATGAGAAAATAGTTATCACTGATATTAAGCAGTTGTCTCAGAATTAACCTTAGTGATATTTCTGAGCTGCAAGGGAACCACTTTGAACCCCATTTAGCATCAGGGCTCTTTGTAATGTGATATCATCTGTTGTTATTTTAATTCATATAAATATTTCTTATAATAAAAACTATGGTTCAGATTAGTGTATAGGTCAAGAGTCAAAAATCACCCAGAGATTTCTGATGGGAATTGGAATAATCCAATGGCAAATAGTCGTATGATAAGGTCAACAACTTTGCTAGTAATGGGGGAGCTCTATTTCATATCCATCTGATTGACAAACTTGAAAATAAAGTTTGACAATAATATGTTTGCAATAAGATCTTGCATGCATAGCGAAGTGGTACAGCCATTTTGATAAAAAGCTAAGTTATAGCTAATAAACTTGAATTTATGCATGCTTCAATCCAGGAAGTTCAGCCCTAAGTTTGCACTCTCACACATGTGTTTGAAAAGAATTATAAATAAATGCTTATTGCCACATTGTTTTAACAATGAAGAAAAATTGCAAATAACCTAAATATTTATCAGCAAGAGAATGGAAAAATAAGATGTGATATACTCATACAACAATACACTATACTACTGATTAAATAAGCTAGATCTACGTGCATCAACATGGATAAATATTTTTAAACTCATTATAATAAATAGGTAAGACATAGTACAATTCATATAAACTTTAAAACATTGGATAATAATACCCTTGTTTATTGTATACTTAAAGAATTAAGACATTTTTGAAAATGAAAGCTACCAATTCCAGAAATGGAAGAATAGCAATGTGATCTAGGTATGCAGGGACTTTCAACCGTATCTATAGTATTAAATACCTAAGTAGAAAATGACTACATGCTTGTTATATTATTCTCTGTATTTTTTCATGTCTGATACATGTAACAATAATAATACATATTATTTTTCATATCCCAACACAGCAATAAATAGTATTCACAACAGAACCCTGTACTCTATTTATACCTGAACTTTTAAGTGATGACATCACCTGAGAGATTAAAAACTCTCAAGAGGAAAGAAAAAGATTCACCCATGAACATATCTACCAGTTCATGCTTGTCTCTAGTATACACCCAGAAACACAATTTAGAGCAACTCATGAACACCACAAATTCCCTAAAGTTCAGCATTGCTCCTATCATCAAATCATAGGATTATAGAAATAGATTCTCTCATACTCTCTTTATTTCCCTCCCCAGCTTATTTATTTCCTTTTTAGATTTTTTTAATGTTTTTTATTTTTTCTTTCTCTTTTTTATTAATACATAATTGTACATATTTATGGGGTTCCATGTGACATTTGGATACAAGCACACAATGTGAAATGATCACATTTTAGTATTAAGGATATCCAACACTTCAAACATTTATCGTTTCTTTTTGCTGGAAACACAATCTTCTCTTCTAGCTGTTTTGAAATGCACAACAAATTATTCTTAACTGTAGTCACTCCACGGTGCTATTGAACACTAGAACTTATTCCTTCTATCTAACTGTATGTTTCTACACATTAACCAATCTTTCTTCATCCTCCTCCCCACTCATCCCTTCCCAGCCCCTGGTAACCATCATTCTACTCTCTACTTCCATGACAGCAACTTTTTTAGCTCTCACATGTGAGTGAGAACATATGGTATTTATCTTTCTGTGCCTGGTTTATTTCACTTAATGTAATGATCTCCAGTTCCATCCATGTTGCTGCAAATGACAGGATTTCATTTATTTTTATAACCAAATAGTACTCCATTGTGTATATATACCATGTGTTCTTTATCCATTCATCTATCATTGAACATTTAAGTTGATTCCATAACTTGGTTATTGTGAACAGAACTGCAACGAACATGAGGGTGCAGCTATCCCTTTGATATATTGATTTTATTTCCTTTGAAAAAACACCCAATAATGGGATTGCTGCATTGTATAGTTGTTCTATTTTTAGTTTTTTGAGAAACCTCCATACTTTTTTGCATAATGGCTACACTAATTTACATTTTCACCTGGTATATGAGTTCCCTTTTCCCTGCATCCTTGCCAACATTTGTTACTTTTTGTCTTTTTGATTATAGCCATTCTCACTGGGGTGAGATGATATCTCATTGTGGATTTAATTTACATTTCTCTGATGATTATTGATGCTGAGCATTTTTTAATATACCTGTTGGCCATTCATATGTATTATTTGAGAAACGTCTATTCAGATGGCTCACTTGTTTTCATGTCTGCTTCCAGTGCTTTGAAAGGAAGGAGTGGCTATTCCTTACTCATTTTTGAATCTCTCTTTTCTCCCCATTCCAAGGCTTATTGTGTTAAGTGTGTTTTTTATTTCAAAGTTCATGAGTGATAAACAATGAAACAGTGCTCCACCATCTAATGCAGATGCCAAAAGCCTACTAGGCTAGAGCCAAGTATTCCTGAAATAATATGTGGTTTCTACATCTAAGAGTACATAGGCAAACAGACCCAAAATATTTGTTCATAGAGAAACCTCTAGTAGTGTGCATTCTCTTCATTCTAAAAGTTAATGTAGAAAGTGTGGTCTATGGTCAACTGACCTTGTTTTAAAACTTGATGTTATTATTAATGAGATGTATGGTCTCTGGAAAGCTTTTAACAACCTCCCTCCTCTTCCTCACTTCTTCATTTTGAAAAGAAGAGTAGTATTTGTGGGATTCTTATGAGAATCAAGTGAAATCAAATATGGAAATGTTAATAAAATGTACATTAAAATGTTGTATGTCATATTATGTAACTGTAATGATCATGTTCAAATGTGATGATATATTAAAGTTCAATTACTAAACGTAATTCTATAAGGAATTGGCTGAGTTAATATGGGATAGTCGCATAAGCCTTTCAGAGTTTTGCTACATCAGATGTGAGAGTCTGACACTGCTTATAGAAATTAGATACTAAAGTAACTAGCCTGATCTAGGTACTCCACAAGTGTATGTTAAATATAAAGCACTAAAATAAAATAATTGTGTTATTATTTTGTATTCTTCTAACCTGCTTCTATTTGTTGTCTTGTAATTCTCTTAAGCAACCACAACTAAACTTATTTATTGCATTTGGGCCATTGTAGAATCTTTTGGACTCAGTGTTGTTCACATTTGGCTTGTGTTATTCCCTTCAATCCCTTCTCAGTCACTGTTCTTTGGTAATAGTCCTTTTAAAAAATGTCAACGTTCATGTTGTAAACTTCCCACAACCCTATTCCTCAAACTCTTCAATCCCGTGTGTCATCTCCATTTTATTCTAAACACACACCAACATATGTGGAATTACCTTATTTCCAAATTCAAAAGCTATCTAAATATCCTCCTCTCTGATTCAACTCACAGACTACGTTGTTTATTTCTTTACTTCCTGATCCTACTGAATCTACTTCTCATCAACAATGAGACTGGATTTTGTTCAGTTCTTTCAGATTACCACATCTACCCAAGAATTACTTGTCTTCCTTCCTAAACCTAGATCTCACATTCAGCCATTTTAGTATTGAACTCATCAGAAGTTTAGAATGTTTTATATTCTTAAATTTCTGCCATTTCAACTTTACACTACCCAACACTGATTAAACCCATTATGTTATTTAACCACCTCTTTCCTCAAACCACAATATATATTTCAACCATGCCTTAAAAGAGTCCCTATTCTAAAGAAACTTCAACTGGTTACCTTCTTCAGCTGCATCATCCCATCTTTTTTCTTTAGATAATAAATATTTCCCAACCACTTCCAGACTGACTTCTTATTTCAACATTCTTAAACCAGCTCCTTTAAGGTGTTTAAGGACTTTCTTATCACCCAAACTGCCTTTCCTTTGTATATTATCATAAGTTGGCACTTTCTAAATAATTCTTTGCTCTCTTCTACTTTGATGTCTCTATTCTGCATTCTCCTGCTTCCTTCTCCCTGTTCCATGAAGGCAGTTTTTGTACCTATATTCCTTATCCTCTTCT
Source organism: Gorilla gorilla gorilla (assembly GCF_029281585.2). Taxonomy (NCBI): domain Eukaryota; kingdom Metazoa; phylum Chordata; class Mammalia; order Primates; family Hominidae; genus Gorilla; species Gorilla gorilla. Next base: position 55,217,032 of record NC_073227.2, read on the forward strand.
GCAATCACTCCGGTTTGTTAATCTCATCTATAATCACAGCTTCATAACTGTCTCTCTACAAATGGTTCCCAAATATATATCCCTGGCTTAGCCTCTCTTGAATTTCCCAATTTCTAATGCCTATCTTTTCTAGGGGCTTTACCGGTAATGAAAATGAGCATACCTAAACTCAGATCCTGAATCCCTCCGAAAACCTTCTTTCTATTTTCAGTTAGTGGCATCACCAGCCTGCTATCCAGAAAAGCTCAGAACCTCATGTTGATCTTTGATTTCTGCACACTTCTATCTCTCACTCCATAGTTCCGTGAATTAGAACTCTCCAGTATCTGTGTGATCATCACCCTCCTTTTGGGTTTCAGTGCCCCCCCTTTCATCTATTATCTTGCTCTCATAATGTGTTAACTCCTCTCCCAGCCCCTCTTGTGGCTTCTCTCCAATTGAATCTAACAGACTGTTGTCAAAGAGAACTTTTGATCAAAGTATCGCTCTAATTAGCTTAGATCTCAAATCATCAGTTGTCTACGTATCACACTTTAAAAAATAGTAATTAAGTGCTCTGTAAATGCCAGACGTTACCACCTTTGATGTAACCATTTCACTAGGCGTTCACAATAAATTCCCCTCCTAAATGTCCCAAATTTCCTCCATCCTTTCTCCAACCCAACTTTTGCTCATGATTCTTACAAAAGAAATTTTATTTTACCTCATAGCTATTTACATTTCTAAATGTAAATAAATACCATCTACATTTCAAAGTCATCTTTTCCATGAAGACTGCACTGATTTCACCAGCCAAATGTATTTCTTACTGCTGGGCTTCCTTAATACTTTAGGAACATCTCTCCTCTAGCACAAATCACATCTTCCATTGCCTTGTTTCCTTGACTAGATTCTGAGCACTTTTAGGATACAACCAAGTTAAGTGTTCAAATTTTTATCCCCATTCTAAGCACCTACAAGTGACATTGCTTTGCCCAATTATATAGAAACTTAATCAATATTTATCAAATGGAATTGTTACTGAACTAATTCAGTTCACCTGGGGCTTGCCACATGATCCTTTCCTTTATTGCTTCATTTATCAGAAGTGGCTTATGATTTTCTTTAACTTCTCATAGAAATAATATAGGCATACTGCTCTAAAACTATACTAGATGGGAATTGATATATAACTAATTCTCATTATTCATGGTAGTTATGCCATATAAAGGTGCCACAACCACTGAATTAGCAAATACTGAACTATTGCTCTTAGAAAAAAATGCAGGGTGAGTATCTGCCTCTCTCCTCTTGTGAGAATCTGCAGGGTGAATATCTCCATCTCTCTTCTTGTCAGTATCTCTCTTCCTGTGAGTATCTGGTCACAACATTTTCATCAACAGACCAATACATTTTCTTGTTTTATATGTGGTTCTACTTAAAGATGCCTGACTTAATATCTATTGTTGATTCATTAACATAGAACTCCTGGCCAACAGCACTATAACTCATGCCTGAAGGAAGCTTATCTAGAACACATATTTTCTCCATGAGGCACACCACAGCCTTCTGGTGCTTAAGAACACCAGAAACCACTTTAGCACTATGCTAGGGAGACATTTTAAAAATCAAAATTATGAATGATAATGCAAAAATGTGAAAAACATAGCACTAAATATACATTACTGCAAATGTACATCTGCTTACAGTATGAGCTGAAACAAGAAAGCAAAGCATCATCTCCATCAACTTCAGCTGGAAATGTGTGCGCCAGGCTACTCACATTTCTCTCTGCTCTGCACATGTCAGTGACTGACCACAAATCACTGTGAATTTTTATTTTGGGGTTACAAATAGACTTTAGCAAGTAGGCAAATTAGTAAATATGGAATCAACAAATAATGAGTATCAACTGTATGTGCCTCTGTGGCACGTTGCTACAGTAATGGTTCCCCAAAAGGTCCTGCTTGCCTATATTCCTATCCTTGTGTAATCCCCTCCCACATAGATACTGACTTTGGCCATGTGACTTGCTTTGGTCAATAAGACTTTAGTAAATATGAAGCAATCAGGGGTTTGAAATGCATCTCTGCATTAGGCCTTGAAGTCTTGGAATGCTGCCACCATGTGAAGAAGCCAGGAATATAGGGTTAAAGAGGCACAGTCCAGCAGACAGCTAGCATTCACAAGACATGTGAGTGAAGCTGTCTTAGACCACCTAGCCATAGCTAAGGCACAAGTTGACTGCATCCACATAAGTGATTCTAAGCCACTCAGTTGGAAAACTACTGAGCTCAGAGCATCCCAAATTGCTGAGCCACAGACTGTGAACAAACAAAACAGTTGCCTTAAGCCACTACACATTGGAGTAATTTGTTACAAAGTAATAAATACTTTATATACAACCTCCATATTCCTCATCTATAATTTTATCTCTTTAAAAAAATCTGTACTTCAAAGAACTCTGCAGTTTCTTTGCAAGCAAACATTCTTCTTATCTAAAAAATTCATTTCTCTCTTAGGTTTTGTATTATAATTGTTTCTTCTAGATTTTTAGTAGCACGAGTACTTAAGAAAAATATTAAATGACACCTTGCCATCTAAGCTCCTTTTAAGCATTGTAGTATCCCAGGTTCTTCATAGTCCAGCAAAGGAGGAGCAATATCCCTAAGGCAATTGCTTAATTCTAATACCACCTACTGGGAACATTTCTGTAGCAAAGATAACACATTTTTTCGATTATCTTGACTGTTTTTTCTTCTTTTTTCATGAGAAACAGTGCCCCAAACCTCTCTGACTTGTAAAAAAGTTTTTTAATGTATTTTTTACCAATCTACTTAGATGTGAGTCATTAGAATCGAAAGTATATTATTTTACTAAAAGATATCCAGTGGCATCTACGCTAGTATTTTTCATTTGTTATGGGAGTGTGTATGTGCAATGAAAGATGTGGCAGTAAAAGACCTAATATTTCTTTCTCAGAAATGGAAAATAGAACCTAGGTAGGTAAGAGACATAGTAAAATAAAATATATACATAAATGTAATGTAACCATAGAAATGAACTGACATTTTAAGGTCTTAATGCAATATTTAGTAAATTTTTCTTTATTTGGGCTTTTTAAATTCTTTTATAGTAAGCCTGACAATTATAAATCATTACAAGACTGTTGTACTTTTGTGCTTATTTTGTATAAAGAAAGTGTTATTAAGATAATTAAGAAAATGTTAAGGATATGGCTTTTGGAACATTCAAGAAGAGGCATGTAGGCTTTGGAAATCAGGGCTGTTTATGAGAATATTCCCATGGTCTGAGATGCTGGGGTTCTAGACCCACAAGATGATGATTTTCCTGTTTAAAAATATATGTTCCATATGTTTAGACTATGACATTAGAAAATAAGTCCTTGCAGAGAAATGAAGAAGATAAAAATTCTAGACAAGAAAAAATTGAGAAATCTGTCTTCAGTTGAAGACTCTCTCTTCCACTAAAGCTAGAAGTAACATCTCAACCATGAGAAATTTCTTATAAATCTCTCCTTTCCAATCACTACCCTCTACTTTTGAGTGGAAAATATGACTTATTTTTTATTTTCCATACAATTGCTCCACAAATAAGTTATTATTGTATAAATCTCTGAAACTCAGTACTACTGACAGCTGAATTATTGTGGCAAGAGTTTAAAGACTTTATGAACTGAAAACATTGAACTTTACCTGAGCTCTGTGCTCCCAGAAAATAGAAAAGAATGAAAAGCCCTCTCCCCACTATTTTGTTTCTCAAGCTCCCTCCACAGCTGTGTGTTCCAACTGCAAAGAACCCTTCCATGTTTGACTCAAAGAAGACTCAAATGTCCATTCTTCCTCATGACTCCCAAAAGGCTACAGGTGACTCCCATGTTTACCTGCTTATTAAAATATATATATATATATATATATATATATATATATATATATATATATAATCTGGCATTTTTTAAAACAGTAAAGAAGACTTTATTCACGACTATTGCAGTAGGGGTTAACTTCACTGCAATAGAGGAGAGAGATGAGGCTCAAGCCCGAGTACAAGAAAAAGTGAGGATTTGCAACCAAAGAGCAGAGTGAGAAGGTTAATGAATGTAAAATATTTAAAAGGAGAAATCACAGGTAGAAGGATTCTTGCTAAACTGGCCTAACATGATTCTCCCTTTAAAACAGGCCAAGAACTTATACATCAAAGGTAAGGATGAAGAATTTGATCAGATAGCAAGGGTGGAGGGTACTCTTGCTAAACTGACTTAGTGGGGTTCTTGTTAAAGTGGAATCTGCCAGGACAGACATGGAAGGCCAAAGCCAAAGCCATTTAAAAGATAGCTCAGAGGAGGCTAACTAAAGTTTGGTTAAAAAGAGAGTCTTTGCCAATATATAAGCCCCCATGTCCCCTTCCTTTTCTTTGAGACATTTCTCTTTAATAAATGTTCTTCCTCTTGTAATGACCTAACTAAAATAATCTTCTTGGCTTTCTCATGCATTTTGTCTTTTGTTGTTGTTGCTGTTGTTTTTGTTTTTTGTTTTTTTGTTTTTGAGACAGAGTTTCATTCTTGTTGCTCAGGCTGGAGTGCAATGGTGCAATCTCAGCTCACCGCAACCTCCACCTCTCGGATTCGAGCGATTCTCCTGCCTCAGCCTCCCGAGTAGCTGGGATTACAGGCATGCACCACCATACTGGGCTAATTTTGTAATTTGTAGTAGAGATGGGATTTCTCCATGTAGGTCAGGCTGGTCTCGAACTCCCGACCTCAGGTGATCTGCACACTTTTGCCTCCCAAAGTGCTGGGATTACAGGCATGAGCCACTGCATAATGTTGGAGTGTTGAGGTATTAGTATTGTCCTGGAGCAGAGGTGCTCAGATGGACCCATAGAGAGGTTTCAGGAGTCCATGCCCCGGAATTATAGACAGAACTTTGTGAAGATATGCATTTGGTGGAGGGGGCAGGGAGTGTAAAGATTTCATTTATAACATTCATCAGATTTTCCCATAAATTTGTGCACCTATAAAAATTTAAGAAGCACTGTTAGATGTTTTTCATGTTTTGAGGTTGGGGTGGAATTAATTTTGTGTGATTTATTAACTAAGAATGGAAGAGCTGTTTTCTCCTATTTTTCTTGGCAAGGTTCAAATTCACAGATATCTCTTTTTTTATTGAGACGAGATTGCAGAATGGCTAGGAAGGTAAGTAAATTGTGGAAATTCCAGCCAGCTATCTCAATCACAGAACTGATCATTCTATGCTTATTCTAGGAGGTTGAATAATCTCAATAAAACACAGTGTAAGTGAAGTGAAGGCAAAAGTACCTGTCTTTGAGATGGTAGAAAATAGAATATAACTCCATTTATATGGCTATAATTGCCTTTTTAAATTCTGATTAGATCTGTTAATCACGATGAAGTATTTCAGCACAAATTAATAGTTCATGCCAACTTTGTTTTACCCTTCCACAGAAATTTCTTCTAGTAAATGCATGCGCAGTGGATGAGGAATATGCAACCATGAATATTGATCATCCAAAAATATCAAGCATTTTATTTTCTTTAAATAGGGTTAAATCTAACTTCAAACCCCCACCAGTGTACTGGCTGTGAATTCTACTTTATCATGACCAGATCTACTCCCACTATCCAGGGATGTACAACAATGCAAGGATTATATCCATTCATTCATCAACTATTTATTAAACCCTTACTATTAAACATAGTTCTAGATATTGTGAATACAGTGAGTAGCAAAGCCAGAAAAATCTCTGTTCTCAAGAACTTATATTTCTGAGTGGGGAAATAGACCATCAACAATAAGTGAAATAGATGTGATGCTGTCAAATTGAAATAAACACTGTGGAGACAAATTAATTAGTAAATATGAAGTGCTGGATTAGTAAATATGAAATGCAAGATGGTGAGGGCTATAATTTAAAATAATGTATCAAGGAATGCCTAAGAATGAAACATTTGAAAACCTAGTTTTAGCTACCCATGACAATACCAGACGAAAGAATACTACAGGTAAAGGAGGAGCAAATGCAAAGTTCTGGGGTGGGCACTAGGAACATCGCCAAGAAGCAGAATACAGCTCCCTACTACTAAAAGGATTGTGAAAAGAGCATTCTCTCCTCTCAAGAAATCATCCCTGTTTTATTCTTACTTCAGAGTCCTGCTCCCTTTTCTTTCCACCTAGTTTATACCTAGCAGAATCTCTTCAATAAAATCCTTTTTTAATATAAAACACAGAAAGAGGGATTATCACCAAGAAATCTTCATCCAAGTATCCCTTGAGGACTGCCTTTCTTCTTAGAACAGAGATAGGGCAAAAGAAAACCTATAAATATCTCAATAAATAAGCTCACCACATTTTTTTCTGAGTGCCAGCAGTTGTACTACATAGATGTGAGCTAAATAAAATTTGGTGAAAATTGTAGCTGTAAGCAATGTTTATACCTCTTCAAATGTCCTTAATATTATTTCAGTGGTTCTGTTCAATACTAATAGCTAAAACATGTAACTAGGAGGGAAAGGAGCAGAGACAATGGAAACAATAAAGTGATATGGAGTGAATAATAACCACTGTTGTCATAAAAATATTAAGGCATTGCTCCCATATTTATTTCAGTTCACTTTATTTTGAAATTGAAATAAATATGAGAGAAAGGAGAGACTATGCAAGTGAATGCAGCATTGCAGTGTTTATTATTCAACATCAAGTGCCTGAGAGGAATGCCGCAGGTGCCTTTTCCCCTCTCTGCTCCTCTCTGTAATTTCTCGATCCAGTTAAATCTGGCTCTGCAGCTTCACTCATTATGTGTCATTTAGGGAAGGCAACGTTGCTGCAATATTCATTCATTTTTTCATGCAAAATTGTATTGCTTCCCCAAACAAATAGATAATAAATAACTCATATGTGTAAAATCCTAAGCTGGTAAGGATACCAATAACATTGAAAGCAATTGCTTACACTTATTAAATGTTTATTCTGTTTCATATAGTTAACCATGTTCTATACAGTTTACATGTCTCTTAAGTGTGGGCTTCAAGAAACAGACTCTAAGATGGAGATTTGCATGCAGGAAGTTTATTGAGGTGCCATCAGAAACACCTGTGACAGAGTGAAGGAGAAAGAATTAGACAGAGAATCTGAACTGCAGTGAAGTTATAACCGAGGAATTAGCTGATCCTACATAGAGCACTAGAGCTGAGATGGCCCTGAGTTTAGATTCATCCTAAGTCAAACCAACAGAGTGGGACTTTTGTACACCCATGTAGACCAATGGTACACCCATGGAGACCAATAATTACATGAGGGGCTGTCTTAGTTTGGTAGGGCTGCTATAACAAAATGCCATAGACTAGGTGTCTTAAATAACCACAGTGTAGCTTCACACAGTTCTGGAGGCTAGAATCTCAACATTAAGGTGTCAGCAGGTTTGGTTTCTCCTGAGGACACTCTCTTTGCCTTGCAGATGGCTGCCTTCTTGTTGTTTCTTCACGTAGTCATCCCTCTGTTCACATGCATCCCTGGATTCTCTCCCTATGTCCTAATCTCCTTCTCTTCTAAGGATACCTGATTGGATTAGCACCCATCTAATAGCCTCATTTTAGTGTAATTATCTCTTTAAAGGCCCTAGCTTCAAATACAGTCACATACTGAAGTACTGAGGGTTAGGTCTACAACACGTGAATTTGGAAGGAACACAGTTTAGTCCATAACACTCTACCCTGTGAACTCTCAAACTTCATGTCCTTCTAATGTGCAAATTACATCAACCTCCATCTCAGCAGCCATTGGAATCAACCCATTCCAGCATCAATTCTAAGTCCAGAATCTCATCTCAATATCATAGTATGAGTGAGAAATGATATGATTTATCCTGAGGCAAAATTCTTCTCCAGCTGTGAATCTGTGAAACCAGATGAATTATGACATTCTAAAATAACATCAGGGTGGGTCAGGCATAAGATAGACATTCTTATTCCAAATGGAGAAATCAGAAAGAAGAAAGAGGTCTTGGGTCCCAAGTGTGTCAAATATGCTACCTCCAGAATTGAAAGAAAAAAAAATGCTTACCAGGTACTTTCTTCTGTTTCTCGTTGGTGAGAAATGAAAGATGTAATAATCTCTTTAATTTTGGACATTATGTCTTTGCATTCTAGATTAATAGGTACTTAACATACCGTTGATATGGTAGCACTCTGGATCTTTGTACGTCTATCACTCATCTTCTGGAGGATATGTGTCTTACCAAAGTCTCCAACATACTTGCTACTTGTCACTAATTAACATGACACCGAAAGTAGGACTGGGCACAGGGAGAAGTTGAACTGTGAGACAGTGGCAACAGGGGCCTCAGCTAATCCTTCAGGATGATCTCGAGCTCTCAGAGTTGTTTGTATCCTCCCGTGGTGTGGAGCCATAATTAGATGCCCTTGTGAGGGAGCAAAACCTTGGGCCTGGCTTCATTTAACTGAAGAGCAATTAATGGAAAGGGACTTTGCAGATGAGTATTTTGGTCCTAAAGGATGATTTGTGCAATATACCACAGTAACTACTACAGCATATATTAATTCCTTCACGGCTATAATACAAACAGCCACCATGTACAGAGTGTCTACTATTGCCAGGCACTGTGCTGGGGCATTGGGTATTCTGTATGTCCATTCTATAGACATGGAAACTAACACTTATGTGAAATAATTTTCCCATGGCTAGTAAATGGTCTGCCTGACTTCAAAACCCAGGATCCTAATCACTATGCTGAGCTCTAATTCAAATGGCTTTTTGGAGACTTAAGTGAGCTAAATTATTTGAAGTGACTGATTGAAACCTTGCATACTTATGATGTTCAATACATGTTTGCTGAAAGAAACTGAATGAATGTTGAACTTCCATTCAGTATTGTTAACCTTCAGTTCAGTATTTTTATGGTTTATTTAAAAATAAGAGGGGCCAAATGTATGACAACGAAAGATAATATAGAGATAAGTGATATTTATTTGGCACACATGCATTACCACACAGAGTTTATTGAATGGTTTGTGTGACACTCAAGTGTAGGATAATTCTGTAATTATTCCTAGTAAGAAAACGAGTGTATCCAAACAAAAATTGAATTTGGTAACCATGGCGTCTATGGTCACCTGAATATAATGCTCCCTTTAAGATATAGTCACTTCTTAATCCCCAGAATCTGTGAATATTAACTTATTATCTTACTTTATACACCAGAAGGGTGAATATTACCATATATTGCAGATACTGTGACTAAATTAATGATTCTTTGAGTTTATCCTGGATTTTCAAGATGGGTCCAAAATGCAACCATATGTATCTTTACAAGAAGGGGCTGGAGAAAGAGACACACAGAGAAGATGGCAATATAAAGACAGGGGCACATTTTAGGGTGATGAAGGCACAAGTTAAGGGATGTTTAACTTTGGGGGCTACCAGAGCTCTAAGAGACAAGAAATTGATTTTTCACTAGATCCCTAGCTCTACTGAGGGACTGCATCCTTTTCAAAATCTTGATTTCAGGATTCTAGCCTCCCAAATGATAAGAAAATGAATTTCTGTTGTTTTAAGCCACCATATTTGTGGTAATTTGTTGCAATAGCAAATAGGAAATTTGCAAAATATCTTAATAAGGGGTACTTTATTGGATTGTGCTAGCTATTAAAGATAACACTTTACAAAATAGTCAATATAATAAAGACTGAATTCTATAGAAAATATACTTCTGATTGCTACAAAAATAAACTTTAACATTTTGGTGAAGAAAAAATATTTTCCATTTTCCCAAAGCTTTGAGGCTAGGTAAAAGGGAGAGTATTGCTAAGGAATTATATTAGCATGTGGTGTGGGAGAATGTTGCATGACAGGAAGGAAGAAAGCTGAGTCTTGACGTGAGAAGCACTCAGTAAGGAGCCAAAGGCATCTAGGAGGGATGCTCACCGATTCTTCCCATAAACCAGAGCTGAGATTACAAGGTCCCAAGTATTTCTGGAAGGTGATTTGAAAAAGGCCATCCAAATTCATGCACAGTAGTAAGAAAAACCTCCAAGCATGTCAGTCAGAGAGAGATTTGGGGAGCTAGAGCAGCAGGAAGAGAGAGGACACCCAGTGGCCCCCTTGGAAGGGCTAAAAATTCAGTAACTTTGATAACAGAGTTTCAGTTCTGATCTAAGCAGAGTATCTCATTTGGAAAAAGCTGTGCAGTGCTGTGGGACAAGTCAATTAAGATATGAATACCAATGCCTAACATTGAGCTTGCTGAGTATTTTCTCTTATGGATCTCTATCTTCCCATAACCATGTGAGAATAGGGTTCTGTTCAACTGATTGGGAGTACTAGTGTCTAAAAACAGTGGCTCAAACACTTTCAGTTATCACCAATTGCTTGTTAAAAGAATAAACTTCCCATGGAACCCATCTTGAGGATTTGGGTTATGAGGATTTGATAAGACCCTCAAATGGGTGTCCATTTTGTGGAATTTGGCCTTCATTGGCTTAGAAACACCTTCTGCATACCCAGAGAAAGGTAGTCAAATGACTGCCTAATTCCATGTAACAGGCCCTCATTTGAGGGTCTTGCAGTTCAGTACTCAATATGGCTGGATTTATAAGGTAAAAAGGTTTTAAGGTCTTCTACACCTACTACTTCAGTAAGAAAACAGAAATCCTGGGGCTAGGGATAAGAGTCAAAATGCTGATTCTGAAGCAAAAATTCCTGAGTCCCAACCTTTGTCCCTCCTAAAGCCACATTGGCACAGCTGAGGCTTCAGAAGCTATTGGAAGATTCATAACAACTTACTAATAATCAAGCACTTTCGTATTAAGACAATGTATGATGTTTAGTAAAACTGATTTTTCCATGAAAGAAGTTTAAAATAAATTAGCTATTTCAAGAGAATCATGGTTGTCAGCAAATAGAAATGTTGTACTTAACTCAAATCACAGTAATATTCTGTGTTAGTCAATTGATTTCTTTGAGCCTTTATTCTTTCATCTATAAAATGAGGAGGGTGAAAAAATAATTATCAGCCATGTTATAGTTTCCAATGATCCTGAAATCCATGGCTCAATCACTAAAAGCTGGAAATGTTCTGGTTCTATAGAGATAAATCACTTCCTTGTGGCTGTAAATGTACTTAGAAGGAAATAAAAATTTACTGGATCACAGTAGAAATTATTGTATGGTGCTTTTTATTATTGGACAACAAAAAGTAACATAACATTTTTTCTGGATAATGTAAACCCTGGAGACAGACAACGATTTGGGGAACTAGATTACCTTTTCATATTGACCAAAAAATCATTGCAAGCTCTTTGAGTACGTGAACTGTGCTTACACCATGCCTGGAACACTATAGTGGGTACTCATGCCCACTGTGAAAGCCTATTGTTAGAATTTATTTCCCGACACAGGCGTGGTGAGGAAAATTACAATTACTTAAAATATTTTGGTATTTTATCCATGTTCAACTCTGTTGGAGTTCCAATAAAAATTGTCCATGGCAACAAATTGGTGATGCTGATCATTATCATTAGCTTGTTGTATTTTTAAAATATTGTATCCAAGTAGCGTTAAGCCCATTTGTAGAGCATCTTATTCTTTCCAAAATTGCCCATGAAGTAGTAGGTATTATTTTTGTAGTCTACAAATGAAGGGAGCAAGCTGTAAATATGACTTCAAATTTATGATTTATCCAATATATTAAAGTTAACTCCTCTCCCACCTGTCAAAATAGCATCAGGGTCAAGCGCTTGCCTGGTGCTTTTAATAAGTTTCCAATTCTAAAATCCCCAAAACCAGAGCCGCTTTTCTCTATCCTTCTGGTTGATCCTCAAGGGTAATCAAACTGCCTTCTGATTTTTCCTTCACTGAGATCATCAGTGATTCCTAATTGCCAAATCCAGAAAACTAATTTTAATTCTTATCCTATTAAACATATTTAAGATACTTACATATTTATGTATTTTTTACCATTTTTTGGCTTTTGAGGTAGAACATTCCTATTTCTTCTTCTAATTTTATTTGCCTGTTCCTCATCCTCTGACAACCCTTCAAATGTTAATCTTTTCCTGTTTTCCATACAACCTTCTTCTTATTTGGTTCATCCATGATCACGCACTTTTGTGACTTTTAAAAGTATCTTTTGATAAGAACTCTAATCTATCATCTGAATCTCAAACTTGATTACAATATCTCCATCTGGATGTCCTGCATGCATTTCAGACTCAGCATATAACACACATTCTAAGTTCTAATATGAAACATCATCTCCTTCTCCTTGCCTGCTTATCCATTTCTGTGGATGCTGTTAGTATCCACATCAATTCTGCCTTTCAGATCTCTTCATCAGGCAAACTCAAATCCTTATTCTGCCTCACATAGTTTATCCAACAGGTCATCAAATTCTTCAGAGTCTACTTCAAAAATGATTCTCAAATTTCTTATTTTTTTTGTCTCCATTCCTACTCCCTCTGCCACACCCAGATTATGATCATCTTTTTTTTTTTTTTTTTTGAGACGTAGTCTCACTCTGTCACCCAGGCTGGAGTGCGGTGGTTTGATCTCAGCTCACTGCAACCTCTACCTCCTGGGTTCAAGCAATTCTTCTGCCTCAGCCTCCCAAGTAGCTGGGACTACAGGTGCACACCGCCATGCCCAGCTAATTTTTTTGTATTTTAGTAGAGACAGGATTTCACCATGTTGCCCAGGCTGGTCTTAAACTCCTGAGCTCAGGCAATCCTCCTGCCTTGGCCTTCCAAAGTGCTGGGATTACAGGTGTGATCCACCACATCCCACCTGATAATCTTTTGTCTATGTTTTCATAACCTTGGTCTTCTTATTGTCTTTCTCTTATCTAGACAATTCTCTACACTACTAAAAGAGTTACTTTTCTATAAAATGAAGCTAATTGCCTCACTCGCTTACTCAAAAACCTCCCTGAACCTCAAACACTTTCATTAATTTTGGAATAAAATTCTAACTTCTGCATTTAACATATAAAGAGGTTAATGAGGGTCCAAGCTCTTTCTAGGTTTATCCTTTGTCACTGCTTTCCACGCATTTAATACTATTAATATTGAACTTTTATAACTTCTCTCATACCCAAGCCTTTTTGGGATTCTACATTTTTAACAAAGTTTTTGCTCATTACATATATGATTCTCAATAAAGTATTCTGTTATTATTTGAAGAATGGTTAGTTGCTCCTAATTCAAGCTTTTGAAGTTTTTGTCCTTATATATGTAAGTGTCAACTGACCAAACTGTACTGCAATTTCTCCATTTATGTCAGTTCATATCACTAGACTGTATAATTTATCAATTTCTACATACAAAATTGTTGGAAAATCTAAAAAATTCAATTTGAAATGTAGTACATTTTAGAAATTACGTATTAGTTATATTTTGTGGTGATTAAAAGCTATGATTTTAAATTACGCAAATAGTGTGTTTTATTACATATTGATAGCATATAGACTTTAGATAAAAGTATTTGCTAGCAAATCAAGGAAATTACAATTAACATCATTAACCTACTTATTAAAAATAAACTCTTCTATCTTGTTTTTCCCTGAAACAGTCACTTCATGAAACCTAATGATTGCCATGAAATATTGCTTGATGTGTGACAGAATCATAAGAAAAATTTAACCACAGAATTTCTTCTTCACTGGTTTTACCAGAATATTTCCTTGAGGGTGATGAATTATTTTAAATGAAAACCATGAAGTTGTTTATAAGAACTTAATAAAACTTAGTTTCCAAAGCATAAGGTAATGTTTCCTCACTCTAAAATGTGACAGCAACCCCATCATTTAAAGATTGCAGGCTGGGTGCAGTGGCTCACACCTGTAATCCCAGGACTTTGGGAGGCCAAGGCGGGTGGATCACCTGAGGTCAGGAGTTCGAGACCAGTCTGACTAACATGAAGAAACACCATCTCTACTAAAAATACAAAATTAGCCGGGCTTGGTGGTGCATGCCTGTAATCCCAGCTACTCAGGAGGCTTAGGCAGGAGAATCACTTGAACCCGGGAGGCTGAGGTTGCAGTGAGTGAAGATTGCACCATTGCTCTCCAGCCTGGGCAACAAGAGCAAAACTCCGTCTCAAAAAAAAAAAAAAAATTGCTACACTTCCCTCAGCTTCCCCAAGTTAAAATAAATGCTGTATTCCTTTACCTTTGCTTCATTTTAAAAAAATACCCCATTTTCTACTTCCTTTAGAAAATTTTCCATCACTTTTCCTGCTTTGTAAGATTTTATTGATGGTAAAACTGCCATCTTAAATTTAAGTTACCCTGATTTAGGGCATTTGAAAAGGAAGAAAAAATTCTCCCTTCACTCTATCAATGACTTAGATCTGAGTGTATGTTTCGATATGCAAAATGTAAATTCTCCTTTTTCTTTATGAACATTCCTAGATCTGGCCATCCATTTGGACATTGCCGCATCTCTTCCTCTCAATTCACCCTTTAGCAGAAAACAATCATTGAGCACCTGCAAATGTGCCTCACACTATTCTATTTGCTGCTAAAAATAAGATGGAGACAAGACACAGCCTTTATCCTTCAGGGACTTACAGGTTCCTAACGAGGTTTGAGATCATCTTTTACATTGTTCTATCTTGTATCCTTTGTATTCAATCAGCTGAATACTCAATATTTCGGCCTTTAAAATGCTCCCCACTTATACCCTTCCGTATTTCTCCTACCACAACTTTATCTAGATCATATCCAGCTTTTTCCATAACATACTAACCAGTCCTTTGTTTCTGGTCCATTTCCATCTCATCCACCCTTCAGAGTCATTAATCTTCATAAAGAATAAATTTAGCAGTTAGAATTTCCATGTGCAAAACCCTCCATTGTGCCTCAGTGACTATAAAAATCTAGGTTCCCAGGCGCGGTGGATCACGCCTGTAATCCCAGCACTTTGGGAGACTAAGGCGGGCAGATCACGAGGTCAGAAGTTGAAGACCATCTGGGCTAACATGGCGAAACCCGTCTCTACTAAAAATACAAAAATTAGCTGGGCGTGGTGGCACATGCCTGTAATTCCAGCTACTCAGGAGGGTGAGGCAGAAGAATCGCTTGAACCAGGCAGTCAGAGGTTGCAGTGAGCCGAGATCCTGCCACTGCACTCCAGCCTGGTGACAGAGTGAGACTGCATCTAAAAAAAAAAAAAAAAAAAAACAAAAAAAACTAGGTTCATAGCATTTTATATCTAGAAAAACTCTTTGGGAAGATAGAAGACTAACTCCCTAAATTTATATATCAGAAACCTGAGGATAAGAGAAATTTCTCCTTTTATAATTTTTTTAGTTCCCCCAAATAAAATTCAAACTCCTTAGTATACCACATATCACCCTAAAATATTTGAATATTCTAGTCTAGCTTTTTAAATTTTCTTTAATTTTATTAAAAAATTTTTGAACGATTAAGATATTAAATTGGTTTACAATAGTCTCAACACAATTGCAGTTTATTAAATTCATCTCATGACTCACAAATCTCCAGATATAATGATAGTTCCCTTGAGCTGTTTCACAATGTCTTATCTTTATGCACAAACGTCCCCATTCCTCCAAAATTTCTCATTTAAAATGGATTGAAGTGAACCATCCTAGGTTTTTTTTCTTATAATGCTTTTTTTAAACTTCTATGTCCTTCTTAAAATATGGTGCCAGAAATTGGACAATATGTTTCAGATGTAGTCTGACAAGCACAGATGACAGTATATCTTTTAGCTTCCTTCTTCTGAACACCATACTGTATTAAAACATAAATTTTATTCAATTAAATTTTATATTATTCATTTCAGTTTATCCTTTTGAAATCTGAAACCTTTGTTAATTCAAGCTTTAACATCATTTATTCTAAGACACTTTGCTATACATTAAAGACAACAGTAAACAGAGTGGACACTTGCCCTGCCAACAAAAAGTTTACAGTCTTGTAAAAAAAAGTCTTTTAACAATGAATTACATACATCTATAATTTATGTAATTAACTCATTTAATTAATTCTATATTGAAAAGTAGAGCCAACATGCTTCTTATGTATCTCAGTGTATTAATAAAGGAAACAAAGTTAACATTTATTTAGTAACTACTAGTGCTCAGATAATACTGGTGAAGAAAGTATTATCCCTGCTTTACTAATGCAAAAGCTGGCACTTAAAGAACTTTAGTAAATTTGCCCAAATTTTTAGAGTACTAAGCCAGAATTTGAACATAGTTCTTTTTGATCCATTTATCTATATGTTTATTGTGAGAGATTTTGTCTGTATTTGTCCTTACATGCCAACCAGGTAAAACAAAGGCAGAAAGGGAGTAAGTTTATTTGGGCAATTTTCAATCCTGGTGAGCCCATGCTGGCTCCAAGTGATCACTGTTTGCTTTCTTGAATGTTCTTAAGCTCTCCATTTAATTTTATATTGTTTCTCTACCACGATATCCAAAGCTACACTGAAATAACTTATTTCAGTAACTGAAAAAGAAAAAGGTAAGGTTGTTCTTTGTAAACACTGGATTTTAATGCATCACTATAAAAGCTGACGTAAGAAATTTCAGAAAACAAAACATATAAAAGGTACAAGTATTGAAATGAACGTATTTGGCAAATTGGGTAATAGCATACTAAAAATTTAAGAAATCAACCAAAAATTTCTCAAAATTATAATTTCAACAATAATAAATAGCATAAAAATACTTGAATTTTTATATAATAGCAATACATAGCCATAACTAGAAAATAAAATGAAAAAGGTTATAATTTTTAAATATCAAAAATGTATATTATATATTTGCTATGAGTTTAACTTGGAGTACATCAGATCTAGTTTTTGAAACAAATAAAACCTTAGTGGAAGGGATAATGGAAGAAATCATTAATTTCAGTAAATATGACTTAACATTTATTGTTCACATACTTTGCACCAGGGACTATACAAGAGATTGAGAAAAACCAGAGAAATAAACTATGTTTCATATTCTCTGGGAAATAACCCTTCACTGAAGGAGAGAAACATGCAAAGTATTGACTACCACAATGAAAAACGAAATAAATGCCATGACAGAACTATGGATAAGGTCTTTGAAAACAGAAAAAAGGAATAATTCATTCTGACTGAGGAAAATGGAAAGATGAGCACATTCTAATTATGAAGATTTAATATAATTAAGCTGCTGTACTTTAAATTAGTTAATAATTGCAAAAAAATACCAATTCCAGATTCCATTGAATGTTCTAAGAAATTTAAAATCTAAACACCTTTACCTTTACCTCCAATATATTAGTATATGAATGCATGAGCAGGTATGACGAACAAAGAAGATAGATAGATGATAGAGATAGGCACAGCCACACATAAATGATTGATGAAGGACTTGCTTATTAATTTTACAAAATGTTTTACTATCATAATAGAACTCTACTTGGTGTTTGACCTCAAAAAAACAGAAGATTAATGAAGTAATAATTGAGATTTTAAAAATACATTGATTCTTTTTATAAGCATTTCAGCAAAAATGGCATACAGTGGGTAAAATTTCATAATTTTTGTTGTAATTAAATATTTATATAAACAGTAATTAATTTGAATTTATATTTCATATTTTGCATTGCAATAAATAACTCAATCAAAAAACATGTAATTTATGTTTTTAATATAGAAGAATATACAATAGCATATTTAAATGATGCAGAAGAGAAGGAAATCAAGACCATTCAAGAAATGAAGGATATTACAGGCAAATGGATATGCCTGAACATGTAAAGAAACTTTTTGTAAGGCATATTGCAGTAAAATAAAAATAAAAGAATGAGGAAAACATAACATATAAACATAATTAATAAGCTGTCAGTATTCAAAATACAGAGAAAGCTGTGATTAACATGTATGATCATTATACCGATTCTGCTTAATATCCTTTTTTAATTATCAAAAATAGTACACAAATGGAGGAATACAAAGTTAACTATTTTTTAGAAAATCAACCTTCAATCTAGTTAAAAGTAAAGCTCTTTTAAATCACTTCAGAGAATCATTATACTTTGGTATTTTTAAAGATGCTTTTTAAGTAACTTGTGTTGGAAACTATGCAACAAATAGGTAATCTTACAAATTGTGTATGACACCATAAATAATGCCAGCTTTCTACAAGTAATTGGCATTCAAACATGCTCGGAAAATCCAGTTCTGCTCTTTGTGTGAATAGCCCACTGCAGGGAGCATACTTCAAGAAATAAGCTAACTTCAAGTGGAAAACCAAAAGGACATATTTATTCTATATGAAAAATTTGAAATATCCTAAGTGTCGAAAAGTTTTGGAATACTTAAGTAAAAAAAATTAATAGAATTCCAAAGTATAAAACAACTATGTGAATTATGACCATGCTAGAAATGCTTACGCAACATTTATATGAAGTACAAAAGGCTGAATATACATATTAAATAAATACTAAGTCTTGCTGTCATAATTCTTTTCCCAAAGCTAGAAACATGAGCTAAAGGATGAAACATTAATGCTTCAGCTATTGTAGGAGGAGCTTTGAAAATGTTAGTTGAGGACAGACATTCATGGTCAATGACTAAATTTATGGCTCACAAAATTTTCATTTGCCTGGTATAGGCTTTATTTTATTTTGTGTTTTTTGTTTTGTTCTTTTATGATGTATTTTTTTAACTTTTTAATTGAGTTATGACATACTTACAGTTAAATGCTTATATACAGTAAAACTGATATTAAATGTTCAGCTTGATGCAGTTTTACAAATGTGTACACCCATGTAACTATCTCAATGAAGATACTGAATATTTTTAGTAAGCAGAAGATTCCTTGTAAACTCTTCCCAGACAATGCTTTACCCCAACATCTGTGAGAGTCATTCATATTGTTGACTGAATCAGTTGTTCATTTATAATTTCTGTGTAATATTCTATCTATTGTGTGAATATATCACATTTTAATTATCTATTTTCCTATTAGTGAACTTCTTTGGGTTATTTCCAGGTTTTGGTAATTATAAATAAATTTGCTTGTGAATGTCTTCTGGTAGGTGTATATTTAGCTTTAGTGGATACTGGCATATTGCTTTTAGAGAAAAAAAATGTATTAGCAATGGGCTTGTCCAGTTGGCAACAGGCCCCATCATTTCTATATAGCCTCATTTAACTGGCTTGGTCTAGAAATGGCAAGTTTGCAACTGCTAAGAGAAACAGAACTTAGTAAACTGATTCATCTGAAATTGTAACTTCAAATTTTCAGTGTTAATGGCTTTTAAGTATTTAGATTAAACAAAAGTAAACTTTTCCAAGTACAGCCAACCCTCTCCTCAGAAGCAAGGTTACCTCAAAGTCAAGAGCAATACTGTAGCTGTTTTTCACTTTCCTAGCGATCTGCAGAGTGGATGGATGCAGTCTTGGGCTGGCAGCTTGGTTCCAGTCCTGGCTGGCTGTGTTCTGGCATGGCTGACAATCACCCTATCCGGCCTTGCTCACTGCTGCCACGGGGCTCAGTGCTGGACCAAGGCAATCAACTTCATGTACATTTCTACTCCAAGGACCCTTCTTTTTCTTGTGTTTAACTTAGTAAAATTAGTCACCACACATGGTGGATTAGCAGCAGCAGCTCAGTTTCCTTGGATTTACATGAATTTATTCTCAGTGGGGAGATCAAGAGGCAATTTACTCAGTTGCTGGCCTTGTTAGGAGTTATCATCTGACCCTGCAGCTCAGTCTGAATAGCATGCTTATGATTATTTATTATTTGGGATGACTTTTCCCATTTTTGCAGACAGCTACTTGTAGACCATTTTCAGATGCTAAATTTTTCTGAGCTAGTTTTTTGAGAGGAAGAAGGAGCAAGGGAATAAAAGGTACAACTTTGTAAAAGTGAGCTAATACGTCAAAATCTTGGCTGATCACAAAATGCCGATCAAAGTCCCTATTTTTGCCAAAGTTATTATCAGCATACTTCTCTGAGAAACAAGAGCTGTGTTTCCAAATAGGCTGTATCTATACACTGTGCATGCATAATGAATAAATGGGAAATTCCATTTTTCAAGAGTGGAGAATGTGAAAATTGCATTGATCCAGTGCCAGTAAAGGGGCAGTTTCTCTGGAGGTCTATACCAAGTGAGAGCTAGACAAGAAGGAAAAGGTGATGGTACATAATTACCCTCTTCCTTTTAATACACGAAGATATTTCTATAGCTCAGCAGTGAAAGGAGTTGAATCCAGAACCACAAAGAACTAATTGCCTTTCCTTTCATGGCATAAGAATATACGGAAAGTCTAGGCAAGTAATTTAAATTTTCAGTACCTCACTACTCTCATATGTAAAGTGTGACTAAAAATGCTACCAACCTAACAGAACTTTGGTGAGGATTGATAGGATCTGGCCCTTCAAGGACATAGCACAGCACCCGGTAGTTAGAGGCATTCAATATTACCTGTCTTTATTATTTTAACTGTTATTTTTGTCATCCCATTCTCTTTCTCCTTCACCTTCTTCCCCATTTCTCCTCTTTC
The DNA here is from genome assembly GCF_029281585.2 of Gorilla gorilla gorilla. NCBI lineage: Eukaryota > Metazoa > Chordata > Mammalia > Primates > Hominidae > Gorilla > Gorilla gorilla. Next base: position 55,237,583 of record NC_073227.2, read on the forward strand.
AGCCTCCAATCCCTATATAATGGAAATGCAGATTGTACATACTCATTAAAATGGCCTATGTGACCAGAAAAAGCCACAGAAAATCCAATATATAGAATCTTTTTTAAAAAAATAATGAATCAGCATTCCTCATTTCCCTTCCAGATCAGTTTCAGAAGTTTGCAATTCAGAAATCTGTTACTTTTCTTTCTGTGTTTTAATTCTACAGCATCGTTTATAGTTTTACAGGTTATTTTTCCAGTAAAAAAAATAAAACCTGAAAATCTGTCTACAATGATTTCTTGTGGTAGGTGGCAACAATAGAGCTTTCATGCTGAAAATTACAATTTTCTTTTTTTTCCGAAAGTAATTTGGGCTTGGAGGAAAGGTGCTAAAATGTTGTAGGATGAGACTGGTATTTTCATTCCTTCTTTTCCCCCTACCCCCTTACAGTATGTTACCCAATTTAAGTCATTATTGTGTGTTAGCACTGACTAACAAGAGGCCCTTGCCATATGACTGAGGAAGACCACAAATGTGCTTTTCCCACTGTGAGATTAGCAGCCTGGCACACCATAGACATGTTCGCACCTTGATCTTCTGTATGCTCCAGGCTACATCACTTTTTTTCAGAAGAATTTCACCAACAATCTTTGTCCCCTTACTAGAATGCTGACAAGGGTTGGCTTATCTTCTGATACATGCTGGAACAAACTTCTCCTTCATAAAGGGCATATAACCATCCCCATAGGGAAAGCAGAGGTAATGCTCAGGGGTTCCTGAACCTTACCTCCAACTCTCACCTTTTCAGCCTATGGAATGTGAATGATGAAGACATTTGTTAATGTTTAACAAAGGTCTTGTTTTCTTTAACTATGCAGGGGACATAAATTATAGATCTGGCTCCTTAAGAATTTTAAATCTAATATTCTACTTGAGAAATTTCATAGGCAAATTCATTAAAGGTTTTTTTTATCATTTATTTTTATTTTTTATTTTTATTTTTTATTATACTTTAAGTTCTAGGGTACATGTGCACAATATGCAGGTTTGTTACATATGTATACATGTGCCATGTTGGTGTGCTGCACCCGTTAACTGGTCATTTACATTAGGTATATCTCCTGATGCTATCCCTTCCCCCTCCCCCCACCCCACGACAGGCCCCGGTGTGTGATGTTCCCCACCCTGTGTCCAAGTGTTCTCATTGTTCAGTTCCCACCTATGAGTGAGAACATGTGGTGTTTGGTTATCTATCCTTGCAATAGTTTGCTGAGAATGATGGTTTCCAGCTTCGTCCATGTCCCTACAAAGGACATGAACTCATCCTTTCTTATGGCTGCATAGTATTCCATGGTGTATATGTGCCACATTTTCTTAATCCAGTCTATCATTGTTGGACATTTGGGTTGGTTCCAAGTCTTTGCTATTGTGTATAGTGCCACAATAAACATACGTGTGCATGTGTCTTTATAGCAGCATGATTTACAATCCTTTGAGTATATACCCAGTAATGGGATGGCTGGGTCAAATGATATTTCTAGTTCCAGATCCTTGAGGAATCACCACACTGTCTTCCACAATGGTTGAACTAGTTTACAGTCACACCAACAGTGTAAAAGTGTTCCTATTTCTCCGCATCCTCTCCAGCACCTGTTGTTTCCTGACTTTTTAATAATCGCTATTCTAACTGGTATGAGAAGGTATCTCATTGTGGTTTTGATTTACATTTCTCTGATGGCCAGTGATGATGAGCATTTTCTCATATGTCTGTTGGCTGAATAATGTCTTCTTTTGAGAAGTGTCTGTTCATATCCTTTGCCCACTTTTTGATGGGGTTGTTTGATTTTTTCTTGTAAATTTGTTTAAGTTCTTTGTAGATTCTGGATATTAGCCCATTGTCAGATGGGTAGATTGTAAAAATTTTCTCCCATTCTGTAGGTTGTCTGTTTACTCTGATGGTAGTTTCTCTTGCTGTGCAGAAGCTCTTTAGTTTAATTAGATCCCCTTTGTCAATTTTGGCTTTCGTTGCCATTGCTTTTCGTGTTTTAGACATGAAGTCTTTGCCAATGCCTATGTCCTGAATGGTATTGCCTAGTTTTATTGTAGGGTTTTTATGGTTTTAGGTCTGACATTTAAGTCTTTAATCCATCTTGAATTAATTTTTGTATAAGGTGTAAGGAAGGGATCCAGTTTCAGCTTTCTACATATGGCTAGCCAGTTTTCCCAGCACCATTTATTAAATAGGGAATCCTTTCCCCATTGCTTGTTTTTGCCAGGTTTGTCAAAGATGAGATGGTTGTAGATGTGTGGTATTATTTCTGAGCGTTCTGCTCTGTTCCATTGGTCTATATCTCTGTTTTGGTACCAGTACCATGCTGTTTTGGTTACTGTAGCCTTGTAGTATAGTTTGAAGTCAGGTAGCATGATGCCTCCAGC